>NC_092003.1:1609451-1815537 GCF_044704955.1 Pristiophorus japonicus
GGGGGGGGAGGGGAGGAGGAGGGAGGGAGGGGGGAGGGGGAGGGGGAGGGAAGGGGAGGAGGGAGGGGGGAGGGTGGGGAGGGAGGAGGGAGGGGGGAGGGGAGGAGGAGGGAGGAGGAGGGGGGGGGAGGAGGGGGAGGGAGGGGAGGAGGAGGAGGGGGAGGAGGGGGAGGAAGGAGGGAGGGGGGGAGGGAGGAGGGAGGGGGGGGAGGGAGGAGGGAGGGGGGGAGGAGGAGGGGGAGGGGGAGGAGGAGGGGGAGGGGGAGGAGGAGGGGGGAGGGGGGGGGAGGGAGGGGGAGGGGAGGGGGAGGAGGGAGGGGGGAGGGAGGGGGGGAGGGGGGGGGAGGGAGGGGGGGGAGGGAGGGGGGAGGGGGTTGCTGTCCCCAGTGCGGGCTCAGTGCGGTGTTGGGGGGACCAGGATCTCCAGCCACAACAGGTCGAGGTCTCCACACACCGCCAGCTCCCGGACCCTCTCGAGGCGCAGTGTCGCGGGCCGGTAATCTGCAACCGGCGTCCCGTTCACCGCCACCCGGAACACTCGGCTCCACACAGCACCACAACCTGCCGGGAAACACACGGGACAATGACTGCCGGCGGCGGACTCACGGACAGACACACACGGACATGTCACAGGGTGTGGGGAGTGAGGGGGAGTGGGGTCACACTGGGTGGGATATTAAAGGGGGGAGTGGGGTCACGCTGGGTGGGATATTAAAGGGGGGAGTGGGGTCACACTGGGTGGGATATTAAAGGGGGGAGTGGGGTCACACTGGGTGGGATATTAAAGGGGGGAGTGGGGTCACACTGGGTGGGATATTAAAGGGGGAGTGGGGTCACACTGGGTGGGATATTAAAGGGGGGAGTGGGGTCACACTGGGTGGGATATTAAAGGGGGGAGTGGGGTCACACTGGGTGGGATATTAAAGGGGGGAGTGGGGTCACACTGGGGTGGGATATTAAAGGGGGGAGTGGGGTCACGCTGGGTGGGATATTAAAGGGGGGAGTGGGGTCACACTGGGTGGGATATTAAAGGGGGAGTGGGGTCACACTGGGTGGGATATTAAAGGGGGGAGTGGGGTCACACTGGGTGGGATATTAAAGGGGGGAGTGGGGTCACACTGGGTGGCTCTGTTTCGATGGCAGTGCGAGCAGCAGCTAGGCCCCACCCTTTACCTCGAAGTATCTCCCGGGATGAAGGGAGAATATCGGTGATTCGTCTTCCTCCTGACTCCAGACCTGGTGCAGCATCGAACTCCTGGCCAGAACCAGACTCCCAAAGTCCACCCTCAGTCTGAGGGGAACATTGCTGCAATCTTCTTCCCTCAGTACAACCAAGAACCTCAAATAGAAAAGAAATGAAGAAATAAGACTCGCTCTCCGGCCCCATCCCCTCCAATCCCTACCATCAGGGCAGCCTAGGCCTCAGGCCTCAATGACCAGGCCTCGAGCCTATTCAAATACCCTGCTCCCCCCCCCCCCCCCCCCCAGTAAGGCTCTCCCTCATTAAACCTCCAAGTCTCTCACCCAGGAAAACTAGAGCCGTGTCTCAGTGGATCTCCCTCTCGCCCTCGCCTCCGCGTCAGAAGGTCGTGGGTCGGAGGGGCAGTACTGAGGGAGTGCTGCACTGTCGGAGGGACAGTACTGAGGGAGCGCCGCACTGTCGGAGGGGCAGTACTGAGGGAGCGCCGCACTGTCGGAGGGGCAGTACTGAGGGAGTGCCGCACTGTCGGAGGGGCGGTACTGAGGGAGCGCCGCACTGTCGGAGGGGCAGTACTGAGGGAGCGCCGCACTGTCGGAGGGGCAGTACTGAGGGAGTGCTGCACTGTCGGAGGGGCAGTACTGAGGGAGCGCCGCACTGTCGGAGGGGCAGTACTGAGGGAGCGCCGCACTGTCGGAGGGGCAGTACTGAGGGAGTGCTGCACTGTCGGAGGGGCAGTACTGAGGGAGCGCCGCACTGTCGGAGGGGCAGTACTGAGGGAGCGCCGCACTGTCGGAGGGGCAGTACTGAGGGAGTGCTGCACTGTCAGAGGGGCAGTACTGAGGGAGCGCCGCACTGTCGGAGGGGCAGTACTGAGGGAGCGCCGCACTGTCGGAGGGACAGTACTGAGGGAGGGCCGCACTGTCGGAGGGACAGTACTGAGGGAGCGCCGCACTGTCGGAGGGGCAGTACTGAGGGAGCGCCCCACTGTCGGAGGGACAGTACTGAGGCAGCGCCGCACTGTCGGAGGGGCAGTACTGAGGGAGCGCCCCACTGTCGGAGGGGCAGTACTGAGGGAGCGCCGCACTGTCGGAGGGACAGTACTGAGGGAGCGCCGCACTGTCGGAGGGGCAGTACTGAGGGAGTGCCGCACTGTCGGAGGGGCAGTACCGAGGGAGCACCGCACTGTCGGAGGGGCAGTACTGAGGGAGTGCTGCACTGTCGGAGGGGCAGTACTGAGGGAGAGCCCCGCACTGTCGGAGGGGCAGTACTGAGGGAGAGCCCCACTGTCGGAGGGGCGGTACTGAGGGAGCCCCGCACTGTCGGAGGGGCAGTACTGAGGGAGAGCCCCACTGTCGGAGGGGCGGTACTGAGGGAGAGCCCCACTGTCGGAGGGGCGGTACTGAGGGAGCCCCGCACTGTCGGAGGGGCAGTACTGAGGGAGAGCCCCACTGTCGGAGGGGCAGTACTGAGGGAGCCCCGCACTGTCGGAGGGGCAGTACTGAGGGAGTGCCGCACTGTCGGAGGGGCAGTACTGAGGGAGCGCCGCACTGTCGGAGGGGCAGTACTGAGGGAGTGCCGCACTGTCGGAGGGGCAGTACTGAGGGAGAGCCACACTGTCGGAGGGGCAGTACTGAGGGAGTGCCGCACTGTCGGAGGGGCAGTACTGAGGGAGCGCCGCACTGTCGGAGGGGCAGTACTGAGGGAGTGCTGCACTGTCGGAGGGGCAGTACTGAGGGAGCGCCGCACTGTCGGAGGGGCAGTACTGAGGGAGAGCCACACTGTCGGAGGGGCAGTACTGAGCTGTGCACCGTTACACTTTCACACTCAACATTTCCCATCCCGTCTGACAGTAGTTATACTGCGCCCGATCATGCTCTCTCGAGCACACTCTGTCGTGTGTACAGAAGGAGGGGGGGGGGGGGGAGAACGCTGCTGCCGGAAGCTTCTGGAAGACACTTACTCATGAGGGTCTTGGTGAAGTTGGCCTCGGATCGTGATCATGTGACCCGCCGCCAATCCGCTTTCAATCCGACTCAGGAGAGGCACGGCCTGGGGGCAGAGGGCAAAGGTCAGCGCGGGATCCCCGGGGGCAGGGCGTGGGGGAGGGAGGCAGAGACAAGCATCACACCGAGCCCTCCCCCCACATTCCTGAGGCAGTGAAAGGCACTAGATCAATGCAGCTTCTCTTTTGCAATAGAATGCATCGACACATCTCCCGTCTTTCCTCATCTAAATCTATCAGCATAACCCTCTATTCCTTTTTCCCTCGTGCGTTTATTCAGCTTCCCCTTAAATGCATCGATACTATTTGTTGGTCTTGTGGAGTTCTTCCGTACCCGAGTACCGAGAGCTAAAACTGATGTGACCCTAGTCTCTTTGATACAACTCCAGAGTGCCTGAGCAACACGAGGTGTGCAGGTGACCCTTGGGCCTCCCACAGTTGCGCCCTCTGCTGGCAAGTCTTACACAGTTACAATGTTTACATACATAACATCACTCCCCCCACACCCCCCCAAAGTCTTTGATACACATTTTTTGTCATCTCCACCTTTCAGGTCACTAAGTGCACTGCTGCAGTCAATACTTGATCTGTTGAAGGTGCAATTGTGGATTGAGACAGGGGCCGGGCTTGCTTGCTGCCTTCATCGTTTTGCCAGCGGCGTACTCCACTCTGCTGAAGACCAGGCTTTTTACTGTTAACGGACCGCTGTCCCTTCATTGTTTGGAGCCTCGGACTCCCATGCATTTTTTTTGGTCCTTGTTCATGCCTCTGTGCCTGAAGGTGCTTACTCTTACTAGGGTACAGTTACACGGGAGCTACCAACCATCTGGTACACTCGGTCTCCAGTCGTCCTGGTCAACCCTTGCCCCTGGACCCAGGCCTCGCTCTGTCAAGCCCCGTGTGGTGGCTGGTGTGCAACGGTCACCCCACGTTAAATAAATCCACCCACAGGCACCTTCCACCCTTCAGGATGTAGTTCGGGATCCGGAATATTAGGTCCTTCATTGAAACACCCGGGAACCCATCCCATTTTGGCATCATCCTCATTTCGAGGGACTGCCTATGACGATGATGATACAAATGATTTACAAGTTGAGACGATCCGGGGCCCGACGCTCCCTGGTTGATCGTCTGAGTTCAAACTCTGGCCTGGGCGAGTTGGTCAAACCATTGCTGCACTGTGGCACGGCTGGTCGGACAGGACTGTTGGGTTCATCCTCGTGATTGACAGCGAGGTCGATTGCTGGCTGGCTGTGTGTTGGTGGATCGATGATGGTGATGTCCTCTTCAGGTGGTTCCTGGTTGTCGGTGAACCGCAGTTTGGTCTGATCCAAATACTTTCTGCACGTTTGTCCATTCAATAGTTTGACTATAAACACTATTCCCCTCCTTGGCCAAGACAATGCCAGCGACCCATTCAGGACCATGACCGTAATTAAGGACAAACACAGGGTCGTTAACCTCAATGTCACGCGATACAGCCATGCGATCGTGGTCCATGTTTTGCCGGGTTTCCACATGATCATTGAGATCCGGGTGGACTGGGGAGAGCCTGGTTTTGAGTGCTCTCTTCATTTAACAATTCTGCCGGGGGAACCCCAGTGAGCGAGTGGGGTCACGTCCGGTAGCTGAGCAGAACCCGAGATAAGCGGGTCTGCAGGGAGCTGTCCGTCACGCATTTCAAGCTCAGCTTGATAGTTTGGACTGCCCGTTCTGCTTGACCGTTGGATGCGGCTTAAACGGGGCCGACCTGACCTGCTTGATGCCATTGCGGGTCATGAACTCGTTGAATTCCGAGCCGGTTAAACATGGTCCATTGTCACTGACAAGGACATTGGGCAAGCCATGGATGGCGAACATAGCCCGGAGGCTTTCAGTGATGGCAGTGGATGTGCTGGATGACATGATTACACATTCAATCCATTTAGCGTAAGCGTCCACTACAACGAAAAACATCTTTCTGAGAAAGGGGCCGGCAAAATCTACGTAGACTCAATGGAGCCTCCCTTGGTGCATTGCTCAGTTGTGAGCAAGTGTTGCACTGGTGTACGCATGACTCTAAGTCCGAGTCAATGCCTGGCCACCAAACATGCGGCCTGGCTATAGCCTTCATCATGACAATGTCTGGGTGGGTATTGTGTAGGTTACGTATAAACGTTTCCCTGCCTTTTTTTGGCAAACCCACGCGATTACCCCATAAGAGACAATCTGACTGATGGACATTTCATCTTTGCATCAGTGAAACGGCTTAATTTCATCCTGCATCTCCCCGGGAACGGCCGACCAGCTCCCATTGAGGACACAACTTTTTACAAGTGATAGCACAGGATCCTGGCTGGTCCAGGTCCTGATCTGGCGAGCAGTGACAGGTGGCCCCTCGCTCTCAAAAGCATCCACGACCAGAAGCAAGTCTGCGGGCTGTGTCATTTCCACCCAGGTAGTGGGCAATGGTAGCCAACTGAGGGCACCAGCACAGTTCTCGGTGCCTGGTCTGTGGCAGATAACAGTCATAGGCCGACAATGTTAGTGCCCATCTGTGGATGTGGGATGAAGTATTGGTGTTTATACCTTTGCTTTGTGAAATCAGTGAAATGAGCGGTTTGTGGTCAGTTTCAAGCTCAAACCGAAGTCCAAATAGGTATTGGTGCATTTTCTTAACCCCATATACACATGCTAACGCCTCTTTCTCAACCATACTGAAGGTTCTCTCAGCCTTAGACAGACTTCTAGACACGTCTGCAACCGGTTGAAGTTTGCCCGATACATTGGTTTGCTGTAACACACAGCCGACCCTGTACGAAGATGCGTCACAAGCTAGCACTAATTGCTTTCACGGGTCATACAGTACTAGTAACTGATTAGAAAAAAGTAGGTTTCTGGCCTTCTCAAAGGCTGTCTCTTGAGATTTACCCCAAACCCAGTCATCACCCTTACGTAGTAACATGTGCAACGGTTCCAGCAAAGTGCTTAAACCAGGTAGAAAGTTACTAAAATAGTTGAGGAGTCCCAGGAACGAACACAGCTCCATCACATTCTGTGGTCTGGGTGCGTTCTTGATGGCCTCTGTCTTTCTGTCCGTGGGTCTGATGCCGTTTGCCGCAATCTTTCTCCCCAAAAATCCGACCTCTGGCACCAGGAAAACACACTTGGAGCGTTTCAGTCCCACTCTGTCCAGTCGACTTAGAACCTCTTCCATGTTGTGCAGGTGTTCGGTGTTGTCACGACCGGTGATCAGGATGTTGTCTTGAAACACCACGGTGCGCGGAGCCGATTTCAGCAAACTCTCCATGTTCCTCTGGAAGATGGCAGCAGCCGATGGCACGGTGGTATATAAACAGTCCTTTGTGTGTGTTGGTGCACGTCAATCTTATCGAAGATTCAGCCAGCTCCTGTGTCACGTAGGCGGAGGTTAGGCCCAACTTGGTGAATGACTTCCCCCCCCCACTAACGTTGCGAACAGGTCATCCGCCTTGGGTAGTGGGTACTGGTCCTGTAATGAGACTCTGTTGATCGGTGCCTTATAGTCTCCGCAGATTCTGACCTTGCCATCGCTTTTCAACACCGGAACAATTGGACTGGCCCACTTGTTGAACTCGACTGGTGATATGTGTCCTTCGCGTTGAAGTCTGTCCAGTTCGATCTTGACTTTCTCCCTCATCATATATGGAACCGCTCGAGCCTTGTGATGAATGGGCCTTGCATTGGGACTAGATGGATCTGCACCTTGGCGCCTGTGAAGTTGCTGATGCCTGGTTCAAATAGCGACGGAAGCTTGCTGAGCACTTGGGCGCACGAGGCATCATCCACTGGAGATAGCGCTTTGATGTCCCAGTTCCATCGAATCTTTCCCAACCAGCTTCTGCCGAATAGCGTTGGGCCATTGCCTGGTACAATCCACAGTGATAAATCATACACAGGTTTATCGTACGATACCTTCACTGCTGCACTGCCAGTGACTGGTATGAGCTCTTTGGTGTAGGTGCGCAGCTTTGTCTGAATCGGGTTCAGTTTGGGCCTTTGTGCCTTATTGCCCCACAGTTTCTCAAACGCCTTCTGGCTCATAATTGACTGACTCGCCCCCATGTCCAACTCCATTGATACCGGAATACCGTTCAATTTGACTTTCAGCATAAAAGGAGGGCTCTTGGTGGTGAAGGTGTGTACCCCATACACTTCTTCCTCGGGCTGAGTTGCCTCTCGTTTGTTCTGCGTGATCCGAGCCCGATCGATCATCCTCTGCCGACACTGCCACGTGGTGAGTCGCAGGACTCTTGTACATTCACTGGAGGTGCCCCATTGTTTCGCAGCCTTTGCACACGTAGTGCTTGAATCCACATTGATGTGCTCGATGATTACCCCCGCAGCTCCAACATGGTGCTAATGGATTCGCCTTCACGCCCGATGGCGGACTCTGAGTCACCCTAGGTCTTACAGCTGTAGACGTGTAGGCCCTGCTATATGCAGTTCTGTCTGCTAGCGACGTTATTTTATGCACAGTACTTGCCGGTCAGCTTCGATGCTGGGAAGATATCTGGCTGGTATTATCGCTCGTGGATATGAATGCCTGGGCTATCGCGATGGCCTTGCTCGAGTCTAGGGATTCGGCGGTCAGTAGCTTGCGAAGAATGACCTCGTGGCCGATGCCAAGCACGAAAAAGTCCCGCAGCATTTCCCCCAAAAATCCAGCAAATTCACAAGTTCCCGCAAGGCGTCTCAGGTCGGCGACATAACTCACCACATCCTGGCCCTCGGAGCGGTGGTGGGTGTAGAAGCCATACCTGGCCATTAAGACGCTCTCCTTCGGCTTGAGGTGTTCCCGAACCAGCGTACACAACTCTGTATATGTCTTCTCCGCTGGTTTCTCCGGTGCGAGCAGATTCTTGTTGAGGCCGTATATTGTGGACCCACACACGGTGAGGAGAATCACCCTGCACTTGATCACTTTATCATCCCCATCCAGCTCGTTGGCCACGAAGTACTGGTCGAGACGTTCAACGAAGGCTTCCCAATCATCACCCTCTACAAATCTCTCTAAAATACCAACAGCAGCCATGACCGCGTGAAAGTTCGTAATCTGTTACTCGTCGCCAATTGTTAGGTATGGAAGAACTCCACAAGACTGAGTACCGAGAGCTAAAACTCATGTGACCTTAATCTCTTTAATACAACTCCAGAGTGCCTAAGCAGCCTGGCAGACAACCTTTTTATACTCCCTCGCACGAGGTGTGCAGGTGACCCTTGGGCCTCCAACAGTTGCGCCCCCTGGTGGCAAGTCTTACACAGTTACAATGTTTACATACAGAACACTGTTCGCCTCAACCCCTCCCTGTGGCAGCGAGTTCCACATTCTCACCGCTCTCTGGGTAAAGAAGTTTCTCCTGAATTCCCCATTGGGTTTATCAGTGACTGTCTGATATTGGTGGCCCCCAGTTCTGCTCTCCCCCACAAGGGGAAACATTCTCTCTGTATCCACTCGATCAAAACCTTTCATAATCTTAAAGGCCTCTATCAGCTCACCCCTCAGCCTTCTCTTTTCTAGAGAAACAACCCCAGCCCGTTCAATCTCTCCTGATAGTTAGAACCTCTCAGATCTGGGACTATCCCAGTAAACCTTTCTTGTACCCTCTCCAGTGCCTCAATATCCTTTTAATAATACAGCAACCAGAACTGTGCACAGCACTCCCAGTGTGGTCTAACCAAGGCTCCACACATGTTGAACACAACTTCTCTGTTTTTCAATTCTATCCCATGAGTTCCTCTGCCGACTGCTCATCCAGTACTGACCAATGTTGGATCCTTCAGTAAAAACGGCTGAAAGATAAGGATAGAGAGAGAAAGAGAGAGGGTTATAGACCACACCACAGAATATCAGTTCACCCACCACATCCCCACTCCCAGTGTAGAGGGAGCTTTACTCTGTATCTAACCCCCTGTACCTGCCCTGGGAGTGTTTGATGGGACAGTGTAGAGGGAGCTTTACTCTGTATCTAACCCCCTGTACCTGCCCTGGGAGTGTGTGATGGGACAGTGTAGAGGGAGCTTTACTCTGTATCTAACCCCGTGCTGTACCTGCCCTGGGAGTGTGTGATGGGACAGTGTAGAGGGAGCTTTACTCTGTATCTAACCCCGTGCTGTACCTGCCCTGGGAGTGTTTGATGGGACAGTGTAGAGGGAGCTTTACTCTGTAACTAACCCCCTGTACCTGCCCTGGGAGTGTTGGATGGGACAGTGTAGAGGGAGCTTTACTCTGTATCTAATCCCCTGTACCTGCCCTGGGAGTGTTTGATGGGACTGTGTAGAGGGAGCTTTACTCTGTATCTAACCCCCTGTACCTGCCCTGGGAGTGTGTGATGGGACAGTGTAGAGGGAGCTTTACTCTGTATCTAACCCCCTGTACCTGCCCTGGGAGTGTTTGATGGGACAGTGTAGAGGGAGCTTTACTCTGTATCTAACCCCCTGTACCTGCCCTGGGAGTGTGTGATGGGACAGTGTAGAGGGAGCTTTACTCTGTATCTAACCCCGTGCTGTACCTGCCCTGGGAGTGTGTGATGGGACAGTGTAGAGGGAGCTTTACTCTGTATCTAACCCCGTGCTGTACCTGCCCTGGGAGTGTGTGATGGGACAGTGTAGAGGGAGCTTTACTCTGTATCTAACCCCGTGCTGTACCTGCCCTGGGAGTGTGTGATGGGACAGTGTAGAGGGAGCTTTACTCTGTATCTAACCCCGTGCTGTACCTGCCCTGGGAGTGTTTGATGGGACAGTGTAGAGGGAGCTTTACTCTGTATCTAACCCCATGCTGTACCTGTCCTGGGAGTGTTTGATGGGACAGTGTAGAGGGAGCTTTGCTCTGTATCTAACCCCCTGTACCTGCCCTGGGAGTGTTTGATGGGACAGTGTAGAGGGAGCTTTACTCTGTAACTAACCCCCTGTACCTGCCCTGGGAGTGTTTGATGGGACAGTGCAAAGGGAGCTTTACTCTGTATCTAACCCCCTGTACCTGCCCTGGGAGTGTTTGATGGGACAGTGTATCTGAAATGGGGGACAGCTCCTGCAGTAGTATTCCCCGATGTTATAACTAAACCTCTCCGGTGAGTGTCTGGGGTTCAAGGGGCACTCACCACGTGCGAGGGATACTGGGTCTGATGAGGGAGGTAGGGCTGTGGGAAGAGCAGAGAGAAACTGGTTAGAAAGGAGACATCACATATCCTGAGACTAGAAAGCTGGAATCAGATTGAGGAATATCATCTCTGTCCCATCCTGTAGCGTACACGCGCACACACACACACGCGTACACACACACACGCGTACACACACACACGGTACACACACATGCGTACACCATTTGGAACACCTCGATCAAATCTCCCCCTTAACCTTCTCTGCTCCACGGGGAACAACCCCGGCTTCTCCAGTCTCCCCACCTCACTGAAGTCCCTCATCCCCCCGGGACCGTTCTGGTCACTCTCCCCCTGGACCCTCTCCAAGGCCTCGACATCCTCCCTAAAGTACGGTGCCCAGAATTGGCCGCAATATTGGGGCCCGTTCTCTGAAGGTTTAGTAGAACTTCCTTGCTATTGTACTCAACATTTAAACCTCAATCAACATAACACAAACAGATGATCTGGGTCATTATCACATCGCTGTGTGTGGGAGCTTGCTGTGCACAAATTGGCGTTTCCCACATTACAACAGTGAGCGCACTCCAAAAGCACTTCATTGGCTGTAAAACGCTGGGAGACGTCCGGTGGTCATGAAAGTCTTTCTTTCATTCTTTCGATGGCTCTGTTTATAAAGCCCAGAATGCCATACACCTCTTTAAATGGCCTTTTCAACTTGTCCGGCCCTCTTCAAACATTTTATCACCACTCGTCCCCATCCCAAAATGGCCGCCAGCTCGGTCACACCCTGTCACAAAATGGCCGCCAGCTCGGTCACACCCCGTCACAAAATGGCCGCCAGCTCGGTCACACCCCGTCACAAAATGGCCGCCAGCTCGGTCACACCCCGTCACAAAATGGCCGCCAGCTCGGTCACACCCTGTCACAAAATGGCCTCCAGCTTGGTCACACCCTGTCACAAAATGGCCGCCAGCTCGGTCACACCCCGTCACAAAATGGCCGCCAGCTCGGTCACACCCTGACCCAACATGGCCGCCGGCTTGTGGTACTTACGTTTTCGGTGAGGAATCCGATTACTTTGATAAAGACGGGGCCGGCGATCTGCATCGTGTCCACACCGCGCAGCGGCCTCCGGTACCGGAACTCCAGCAGCCGGTCTCCATTGGCAACCACCTGGTGGGGAAGGAGGCACAGGGTGACACCGACTGTTTCTGTGACCGATTCCAGGCCGGCCAAACCCCTCGCACACTGGGGCCTGCGCCCTCCTTCACCTGGGTCTCGCATCGCGCTCCTTCCCACACTCAGAATCAGAGACATTTACAGCACGGAAGGAGGCCATTCGGCCCATCGTGTCCGCTCCGGCCGACCAAGAGCTACCCAGCCTAATCCCACTTTCCCGCTCTGGGTCCGTAGCCCTGTAGGTTACGGCACTTCAGGTGCACATCCAAGTACTGTTTAAATATGGTGAGGGTTTCTGCCTCTACCACCCTTTCAGGCAGTGAGTTCCACCCCAGACCCCCACCACCCTCTGGGTGAAGACATTTCCTGTCAGCTGTGGCTCAGAGGGCAGTACACTCGCCTCTAAATCAGAAGGTTGTAGGTCCCACTCCAGGGACTCGAGTACAGAAATCCAGACCGACACTCCCAGTGCAGTACTGAGGGAGTGCCGCACTGTCGGAGGGGCAGTACTGAGGGAGTGCCGCACTGTCGGAGGGGCAGTACTGAGGGAGTGCCGCACTGTCGGAGGGGCAGTACTGAGGGAGTGCCGCACTGTCGGAGGGGCAGTACTGAGGGAGCGCCGCACTGTCGGAGGGGCAGTACTGAGGGAGTGCCGCACTGTCGGAGGGGCAGTACTGAGGGAGTGCCGCACTGTCGGAGGGGCAGTACTGAGGGAGTGTCGCACTGTCGGAGAGGCAGTACTGAGGGAGTGCCGCACTGTCGGAGGGGCAGTACTGAGGGAGCGCCGCACTGTCGGAGGGGCAGTACTGAGGGAGTGCCGCACTGTCGGAGGGGCAGTACTGAGGGAGCTCCGCACTGTCGGAGGGGCAGTACTGAGGGAGTGCCGTACTGTCGGAGGGGCAGTACTGAGGGAGTGCCGTACTGTCGGAGGGGCAGTACTGAGAGATCCCACGGACACACTCACACAGAATAAAGAGAATGCTAGATTTATTTACCAGAACTCGGTTTGCCTGGAAGTGGAAGGTGATGTGGAAGCTGTGTCCGGCTCGGAGGCTCAGGGAGGGGACCCTCTCCTCGGGCCCCCACCTCTCGGCCCACAGGCTGCTGCAGGAGATGCAGGGGGTGGACCCGAAGCGAGGGCTGAAGCGGAAGGCGATGTTGGCCCGGGGCCGAGAGCTGCTCCCACGCTGGAAATCCACCCGGAACCTGGGCAGGGAAAACCATCACCGTCACCATCACCCCGACCTCCGACCCTGCCCTGACCGTCACCTCCACCTCCGACCCTGCCCAAACCGTCACCTCCACCTCCGACCCTGCCCAAACCGTCACCCCGACCTCCGACCCTGCCTGGACTGCCACCCCGACCACTCCCGGGCCGTCACCGCGACCTCTGACCCTGCCCAGACCGTCACTCCGACCCCGCCCAGACTGTCAACCTGACCTCCGACCCTGCTCAGACCGTCAGCCCGACCTCCGACCCTGCCCACACCATAACCCCAACCTCCGACCCTGCCCACACCATCACCCCGACCTTCGACCCTGCCCTCACCGTCTCCCCGACCCTGCCCAGACCGTCTCCCCGACCTCCGACCCTGCCCACACCGTCTCCCCGACCTCCGATCCTGCCCACGCCTTCACCTCGACTTCCGATCCATCCCAGACCTTCTCCCCGACCTCCGACCCTGCCCACACTGTCATCCCGACCCTGCCCAGACCATCACCCCGACCTCTGACCCTGCCCAACTGTGACCCTGCCCAGACCGTCACCCCAACCTCCGACCCTGCCCGGACCGTCAGCCCCGACCCCTGACCCTGCCCGTCAGCCCCGACCTCTGACCCTGCCCGGACCGTCAGCCCCGACCTCCGACCCTGCCCTCACCGTCACCCCGACCCTGCCCAGACCCCTGACCCTGCCCGTCAGACCCGACCTCCGACCCTGCCCGGACCGTCAGCCCCAACCCCTGACCCTGCCCGTCAGCCACGACCCCTGACCCTGCCCGTCAGCCCCGACCCCTGACCCTGCCCGGACTGTCACCCCGACCACTCCTGGATCGCCATCGCGACCTCCGACCCTGCCCAGACCGTCACCCCGATCTTCAACCCCACCCAGACCATCACCCCGACTTCTGACCCTACCAGGACCGTCAGCCCCGGCCCGACCCTGCCCGTCAGCCCCGACCTCTGACCCTGCCCGGACCGTCAGCCCCGACCTCCGACACTGCCCTCACCGTCACCCCGACCTCCGACACTGCCCAGACCGTCAGCCCGACCCCTGACCCTGCCCGTCAGCCCCGACCTCCGACCCTGACCCTGCCCGTCCGCCCCGACCTCTGACCCTACCCGGCCCGTCAGCCCCGACCTCTGACCCTGCCCGGACAGTCACCCCGACCCTGCCCGGACCGTCACCCTGACCTCCGACACTGCCTGTCACTCCGACCCTGCCCAGACAGTCACCCCGACCTTGCCCGGACCGTCACCCCGACCTCCGACACTGCCCGTCACTCCGACCCTGCCCGGACCGTCACCCCGACCTCCGACCCTGCCCGGACAGTCACCCCGACCTCTGACCCTGCCCGGACTGCCACCCCGACCACTCCCGGACCGTCACCGCGACCTCCGACCCTGCCCAGACCGTCACCCCGACCTCCAACCCCGCCCAGACTGTCAGCCCGACCTCCGACCCTGCCCGGACCGTCAGCCCCGACCTCTGACCCTGCCCGTCTGCCCCGACCTCTGACCCTACCCGGACCGTCAGCCCCGACCTCTGACCCTGCCCGGACAGCCACCCCGACCTCCGACCCTGCCCGGACCGTCACCCCGAACTCCGACACTGCCCGTCACTCCGACCCTGCCCGGACCGTCACCCCGACCTCTGACCCTGCCCGGACCGTCACCCCGACCTCCGACCCTGCCCGGACAGTGACCCCGACCTCTGACCCTGCCCGGACTGCCACCCCAACCACTCCCGGACCGTCACCGCGACCTCCGACCCTGCCCAGACCGTCACCCCGACCTCCAACCCCTCCCAGACCGTCAGCCCGACCTCTGACCCTGCCCGGACTGCCACCCCGACCACTCCCGGACCGTCACCGCGACCTCCGACCCTGCCCAGACCGTCACCCCGACCTCCAACCCCGCCCAGACTGTCAGCCCGACCTCCGACCCTGCCCGGACCGTCAGCCCCGACCTCTGACCCTGCCCGTCTGCCCCGACCTCTGACCCTACCCGGACCGTCAGCCCCGACCTCTGACCCTGCCCGGACAGCCACCCCGACCTCCGACCCTGCCCGGACCGTCACCCCGAACTCCGACACTGCCCGTCACTCCGACCCTGCCCGGACCGTCACCCCGACCTCTGACCCTGCCCGGACCGTCACCCCGACCTCCGACCCTGCCCGGACAGTGACCCCGACCTCTGACCCTGCCCGGACTGCCACCCCAACCACTCCCGGACCGTCACCGCGACCTCCGACCCTGCCCAGACCGTCACCCCGACCGCCAACCCCTCCCAGACCGTCAGCCCGACCTCCGACCCTGCCCGGACCGTCAGCCCCGACCCCTGACCCTGCCCGTCCGCCCCGACCTCTGACCCTACCCGAACCGTCAGCCCCGACCTCTGACCCTGCCCGGACAGTCACCCCGACCTCCGACCCTGCCCGGACCGTCACCCCGACCTCCGACACTGCCCGTCACTCCGACCCTGCCCGGACCGTCACCCCGACCTCCGACCCTGCCCGGACCGTCACCCCGACCTCCGACACTGCCCGTCACTCCGACCCTGCCCGGACCATCACCCCGACCTCTGACCCTGCCCGGACCGTCACCCCGACCTCCGACCCTGCCCGGACAGTCACCCCGACCTCTGACCCTGCCCGGACTGCCACCTCGACCACTCCCGGACTGTCACCACGACCTCCGACCCTGCCCAGATCGTCACCCCGACCTCCAACCCCGCCCAGACTGTCAGCCCGACCTCCGACCCTGCCCGGACCGTCAGCCCCGACCCCTGACCCTGCCCGTCCGCCCCGACCTCTGACCCTACCCGGACCGTCAGCCCCGACCTCTGACTCTGCCCGGACAGTCACCCCGACCTCCGACCCTGCCCGTACCGTCACCCCGACCTCCGACATTGCCCGTCACTCCGACCTCCGACCCTGCCCGGACTGTCACCCCGACCACTGACCCTGCCCGGACCGTCACTCCGACCTCCGGCCCTGCCCGGACAGTCAACCCGACCTTTGACCCTGCCCGGACTGCCACCCCGACCACTCCCGGACCGTCACCGCGACCTCCGACCCTGCCCAGACCGTCACCCCGACCTCCAACCCCGCCCAGACTGTCAGCCCGACCTCCGACCCTGCCCGGACCGTCAGCCCCGACCTCTGACCCTGCCCGTCCGCCCCAACCTCTGACCCTACCCGGACAGCCACCCCGACCTCCGACCCTGCCCAGACCGTCACCCCGACCTCCGACACTGCCCGTCACTCCGACCCTGCCCGGACCGTCACCCCGACCTCTGACCCTGCCCGGACCGTCACTCCGACCTCCGACCCTGCCCGGACAGTCACCCCGACCTCTGACCCTGCCCGGACTGCCACCCCAACCACTCCCGGACCGTCACCGCGACCTCCGACCCTGCCCAGACCGTCACCCCGACCTCCAACCCCGCCCAGACCGTCAGCCCGACCTCCGACCCTGCCCGGACCGTCAGCCCCGACCCCTGACACTGCCCGTCCGCCCCGACCTCTGACCCTACCCGGACCGTCAGCCCCGACCTCTGACCCTGCCCGGACAGTCACCCCGACCTCCGACCCTGCCCGGACCGTCACCCCGACCTCCGACCCTGCCCGGACCGTCACCCCGACCTCCGACACTGCCCGAACCGTCACCCCGACCTCCGACACTGCCCGGACAGTCACCCCGACCTCTGACCCTGCCCGGACTGCCACCTCGACCACTCCCGGACTGTCACCACGACCTCCGACCCTGCCCAGATCGTCACCCCGACCTCCAACCCCGCCCAGACTGTCAGCCCGACCTCCGACCCTGCCCGGACCGTCAGCCCCGACCCCTGACCCTGCCCATCCGCCTCGACCTCTGACCCTACCCGGACCGTCAGCCCCGACCTCTGACCCTGCCCGGACAATCACCCCGACCTCCGACCCTGCCTGTCACCCCGACCTCCGACACTGCCCGTCACTCCGACCCTGCCCGGACCGTCACCCCGACCTCCGACCTTGCCCGGACCGTCAGCCGACCTCCGACCCTACCCGGACCGTCAGCCGACCTCCGACCCTGCCCGGACCGTCAGCCGACCTCCGACCCTGGCCGGACCGTCAGCCCCTGACCCTGCCCGTCCGCCACGACCTCTGACCCTACCCGGACAATCAGCCCCGACCTCTGACCCTGCCCGGACAGTCACCCCGACCTCCGACCCTGCCCGGACCGTCACCCCGACCTCCAACACTGCCCGTCACTCCGACCTCTGACCCTGCCCGGACCGTCAACCCGACCTCCGACCCTGCCCGGACCGTCACCCCGACCTCCGACCCTGCTCGGACAGTCACCTCGACCTCTGACCCTGCCCGGACTGCCACCCCGACCACTCCCGGACCGTCACCGCGACCTCCGACCCTGCCCAGACCGTCACCCCGACCTCCAACCCCGCCCAGACTGTCAGCCCGACCTCCGACCCTGCCCACACCGTCAGCCCGACCTCCGACCCTGCCCACACCCCGAGCCCTAATCCTGCCCAAACCCAGGGAACAGGCGGAGGCCATTCAGCCCCTCGAGCCTGCTCTGCCATTCAATCAGATTGCGTCTGAATTGTATTTTAACTCCATCTACCCGCCTTGGTTCCGTAACCCTCAATACCCTGACCCAACAAAAATCTATATCCCAATTGACCCCCGACCTCGACAGTGTTTTGGGGGAGAGAGTTCCCGATTCCCAGGGCCCTTTGTGTGAAGAAGTGCTCCCTGACATCACCCTGAACGGCCGGGCTCTAATGGTAAGGTGTCGCCCCCTTGTTCTGGGCTGACCCACCCGAGGGAACACTTTCTCTCTCGCTCTCCCCCCATCGAACCCTTTAACCCTCTCAAACCCCTCGATGAGATCGCCCCTTAACCTTCCACACTCGAGGGAACACAGGCCCAGTCGGGAGTTAACCCTCGAAGCCCCGCATCCCGCCTCTCCTGAGCCGGGCGGGGGTCCGGGGGTGTTTGGAGAGGTACCTCCTGCAGTTGATGGGGACCATTCCGTGGAGCGTGATCAATCTCCCACGAGACAGGCCTCCGAACACGGTGGTGATGTACGGCAGTGCCTGTCGAGCGAAGCAGAGGGAAGGGTAGGGAGGGTGAGAGAGAGAGAAATATTGTCCAGCTATCGCAGGAACGGACTGAGCCTCCCTCAATCCGGGGCAGGAGATCGGTTCGGGAACGGTTCACAAACTCACAGCGCAGGAGGCCGTTCTGCCCGTCAGGCCTGTGCCGACTCTCAAATAGCCATCGTGTTAGTCCCGCTCCCCCCTCTCCCCGGGTCTCGCTCTTCCTGCACCCCCTTTTAACATTCACACGGCCTCTCCTCGCTCCGAGATAAACACTTCACACTTCTCCGTACTAAATTTCATCTTCCATCGCCCGTCTCCCCCTGCCCCCACCTGCCTCAGCTCATCCGCTGCTGAAACCCTCATCCCTGCCTCTGTTATCTCCAGACTTGACTATTCCAACACACTCCTGGCCGGCCTCCCACATTCTACCCGACGTAAACTAGAGGTGATCCAAAACTCGGCTGCCCCATGTCCTAACTCGCACCGAGTCCCACTCACCCATCACCCCCTGTGCTCACTGACCCCGTGTCCTAACTCGCACCGAGTCCCACTCACCCATCACCCCCTGTGCTCACTGACCCAGTGTCCTAACTCGCACCGAGTCCCACTCACCCATCACCCCCTGTGCTCACTGCCCCGTGTCCTAACTCACACCCAGTCCCGCTCACCCATCACCCACTGTGCTCACTGCCCCCGTGTCCTAACTCGCACCCAGTCCCGCTCACCCATCACCCCCTGTGCTCACTGCCCCGTGTCCTAACTCACACCCAGTCCCGCTCACCCATCACCCCCTGTGCTCACTGCCCCGTGTCCTAACTCGCACCCAGTCCCGCTCACCCATCACCCCCTGTGCTCACTGACCCCGTGTCCTAACTCGCACCCAGTCCCGCTCACCCATCACCCCCTGTGCTCGCTGACCCGTGTCCTAACTTGCACCCAGTCCCGCTCACCCATCACCCCCTGTGCTCACTGACCCCGTGTCCTAACTCGCACCGAGTATCACTCACCCATCACCCCCTGTGCTCACTGCCCCGTGTCCTAACTCACACCCAGTCCCACTCACCCATCACCCCCTGTGCTCACTGCCCCGTGTCCTAACTCACACCCAGTCCCACTCACCCATCACCCGCTGTGCTCACTGCCCCCGTGTCCTAACTCGCACCCAGTCCCACTCACCCATCACCCCCTGTGCTCACTGCCCCCGTGTCCTAACTCGCACCCAGTCCCACTCACCCATCACCCCCTGTGCTCACTGACCCGTGTCCTAACTCACACCCAGTCCCACTCACCCATCACCCCCTGTGCTCACTGACCCCGTGTCCTAACTCACACCCAGTCCCACTCACCCATCACCCCCTGTGCTCACTGACCCCGTGTCCTAACTCGCACCCAGTCCCACTCACCCATCACCCCCTGTGCTCACTGACCCCGTGTCCTAACTTGCACCCAGTCCCGCTCACCCATCACCCCCTGTGCTCACTGACCCCGTGTCCTAACTTGCACCCAGTCCCGCTCACCCATCACCCCCTGTGCTCACTGACCCGTGTCCTAACTCGCACCGAGTCCCACTCACCCATCACCCCCTGTGCTCACTGCCCCGTGTCCTAACTCACACCCAGTCCCACTCACCCATCACCCCCTGTGCTCACTGCCCCGTGTCCTAACTCGCACCCAGTCCCACTCACCCATCACCCCCTGTGCTCACTGACCCCGTGTCCTAACTCACACCCAGTCCCGCTCACCCATCACCCCCTGTGCTCACTGCCCCGTGTCCTAACTCGCACCCAGTCCCACTCACCCATCACCCCCTGTGCTCACTGACCCCGTGTCCTAACTCACACCCAGTCCCACTCACCCATCACCCCCTGTGCTCACTGCCCCGTGTCCTAACTCACACCCAGTCCCACTCACCCATCACCCCTGTGCTCACTGACCCACATTGGCTCCCGGTCCGGAAACGCCTCAATTTCAGAATTCTCCATCCTCGTGTTCAAATCCCTCCGTGACCTCTCCCTATCTCTGTAACCTCCTCACGCCCCTACACCCCTCCCTATCTCTGTAACCTCCTCTAGCCCCACAACCCCCTGAGATCTCTGCCCTCCTCCAATTCTGCCCTCCTGACCATCCCCCGATTCCCATCGCTCCACCATCGGTGGCCGTGCCTTCAGCTTCCTGGGCCCCAAGCTCTGGAACTCCCTCCCTAAACCTCTCCGCCTCTCTCTCCTCCTTTAAGACGCTCCTTAAAACCGACCTCTCTGACCCAGCTTTTGGTCGCCTGTCCCAATATCTCCGTATGTGGCTCGGTGTTGAATTATTGCTTTATAATACTCCTATCGGGTACTTTGGGACATTTTATTACATTAAAGGCGCTATATAAATGCGAGTTGTTGTTGCCTTGCGTCTGCCCATTTAACCCGGTCTGCTACTATCCTCCTCACTGCTTACTGCAGCCCCAAGCTGGTATAAAAAGTTGTTAAAAGTATTGTGTGGTACAATTTTAAAGGGGGTGCAGGAAGAGAGAGATCAGCGGGGTGCAGGCACAAGTTAAGCAGGCTGTTCCAAAAGCTTTACAAACAGACGCAGAGAGTACAAAAGCGAGGTCACTCGGATCAACCTTCCCCAAAGGTACTGAGGGAGCGCCACACTGTCGGAGGGGCAGTACTGAGGCAGCGCCGCACTGTCGGAGGGGCGGTACTGAGGGAGCGCCACACTGTCGGAGGGGCAGTACTGAGGCAGCGCCACACTGTCGGAGGGGCAGTACTGAGGGAGCGCCGCACTGTCGGAGGGGCAGTACTGAGGGAGTGCCGCACTGTCGGAGGGGCAGTACTGAGGGAGCGCCGCACTGTCGGAGGGGCAGTACTGAGGGAGCGCCACACTGTCGGAGGGGCAGTACTGAGGGAGCGCCGCACTGTCGGAGGGGCAGTACTGAGGGAGCGCCGCACTGTCGGAGGGGCAGTACTGAGGGAGCGCCGCACTGTCGGAGGGGCAGTACTGAGGGAGCGCCGCACTGTCGGAGGGGCAGTACTGAGGGAGCGCCACACTGTCGGAGGGGCAGTACTGAGGGAGCGCCGCACTGTCGGAGGGGCAGTACTGAGGGAGCACCGCACTGTCGGAGGGGCAGTACTGAGGGAGCGCCGCACTGTCGGAGGGGCGGTACTGAGGGAGCGCCGCACTGTCGGAGGGGCAGTACTGAGGGAGCGCCGCACTGTCGGAGGGGCGGTACTGAGGGAGCGCCGCACTGTCGGAGGGGCAGTACTGAGGGAGCACCGCACTGTCGGAGGGGCGGTACTGAGGGAGTGCCGCACTGTCGGAGGGGCAGTGCTCAGGGAGCGCCGCACTGTCTGATGAGACGTTAAACCGAGGCCCCGTCTGCCCTCTCGGGTGGATGTAAAAGATCCCGGGGCCACTATTGGAAGAAGAGCAGGGGGAGCTCTCCCCGGTGTCCTGGGGCCAATATTTATCCAGCCCTGTATCCATGGCCCTCCCCACAGTTTACACGGTCAGGGAAGGATCGGGGCTGGAGGGGGACTCACCGGGTAGAACACTGGAGGCTGCAGTAAGGTGCTGGGGGGCACTGCAGACATGGCCACCAAACCAGGGCCTAGGCACGAAGCCTCATGCAGTCGAAGATCTCCTCTTCAGTCGCTGACACGGGAGGGGCATTGACCCCTGACCCCATTCCCGACTCCCTCCGCCAGCTGATCGCTGGCCAGGAATGGGAAGTGACATAATCACTGGTCACCTGACTCCTGTGAGGGGGGAGGGGGAGACAGGAAGTGGTTGGTTGCCATGGATTTCTCCTGCAGCCTCGGCCTGGTGCTCGTCATTGATCCAAATTAGATTATTGATCATTGGCAATTGAGGGGAGGAGGAGCCCTGGTGGTTTAAAGGGGCCACTCTCGTCGTGTCTCGGATCAGCACCCGAGTCATTGCACCGCTAGGGGGGCCTGGCCCCTCCCCTTCCCCGGCAACCTCCCCCGCCCCTCCCCCCATACCGCAGTCTCCCTCCCCTGGTCCCCTGGCCCCCTTCCCCCAACATCCAGCCCCTCCCCCGTCCCTCCCCCAGCCTCCCTATCCCGGCCCCCCTCCCCCCTCCCGCAGCCTCCTCCCTCCTCCCCCGGCCTCCCCTCCCCCTCGTTTTCCACATTGCAACAGTGCCTGCACTTCAATAAAAGTGCCTAATTGGCTGTAAAGAGCTTTGGGATGTCCCAGGGATGGGACGGGCGCTGTAGAAATGCAAGTCCTGTCTTTGCCTCCCAGCGTTCAGCATGCAGTGCCCAACCAGCTCCAGCAGGCGGTGCCACTGAGCTCACTTCTGTCTCGGTGCTGCCACCTCCTGGGGGCCGATGGGGCTGCAGGTCCCATTTAAACCCCTCCCAAAGGACGTGGAGAGGGGCCCGGGGAGGAAGGCATGGGATCAAACGTCGACTGCTATGTATCAGCCGTGGCTCAGTGGGTAGACTCTCGCCTCTGAGTCAGAAGATCGTGGGTTCAAGTCCCACTCCAGGAACTTGAGCACAGAAAATCAAGGCTGACACTGCAATGCAGTACTGAGGGAGCCCCGCACTGTCGGAGGGGCAGTACTGAGGGAGAGCTGCACTGTTGGAGGGGCAGTACTGAGGGAGTGCCGCACTGTCGGAGGGGCAGTACTGAGGGAGCGTCGCACTGTCGGAGGGGCAGTACTGAGGGAGCCCCGCACTGTCGGAGGGGCAGTACTGAGGGAGTGCCGCACTGTCGGAGGGGCAGTACTGAGGGAGTGCCGCACTGTCGGAGGGGCAGTACTGAGGGAGCGCCGCACTGTCGGAGGGGCGGTACTGAGGGAGTGCCGCACTGTCGGAGGGGCGGTACTGAGGGAGTGCCGCACTGTCGGAGGGGCGGTACTGAGGGAGCGCCGCACTGTCGGAGGGGCGGTACTGAGGGAGTGCCGCACTGTCGGAGGGGCGGTACTGAGGGAGCGTCGCACTGTCGGAGGGGCAGTACTGAGGGAGCCCCGCACTGTCGGAGGGGCAGTACTGAGGGAGAGCCGCACTGTCGGAGGGGCAGTAGTGAGGGAGCCCCGCACTGTCGGAGGGGCGGTACTGAGGGAGTGTCGCACTGTCGGAGGGGCGGTACTGAGGGAGTGCCGCACTGTCGGAGGGGTAGTACTGAGGGAGTGCCGCACTGTCGGAGGGGCAGTACTGAGGGAGCCCCGCACTGTCGGAGGGGCGGTACTGAGGGAGCGCTGCACTGTCGGAGGGGCGGTACTGAGGGAGTGCCGCACTGTCGGAGGGGTGGTACTGAGGGAGCGCCGCACTGTCGTAGGGGCGGTACTGAGGGAGTGCCGCACTGTCGGAGGGGCGGTACTGAGGGAGCGCCGCACTGTCGGAGGGGCTGTACTGAGGGAGCGCCGCACTGTCGGAGGGGCAGTACTGAGGGAGAGCCGCACTGTCGGAGGGGCAGTACTGAGGGAGTGCAGTACTGAGGGAGCGCCGCACTGTCGGAGGGACTGTCTTTCGGATGAGACGTTAAACCGAGGCCCCGTCTGCCCTCTCGGGTGGATGTAAAAGATCCCGGGGCCACTATTGGAAGAAGAGCAGGGGAGTTCTCCCCGGTGTCCTGGGGCCAATATTTATCCCTCGACCAACATCACTAAAACAGATGATCTGGGTCATTCTCACATCGCTGTGTGTGGGAGCTTGCTGTGCGCAAATTGGCTGCTGCATTTGCCACATTACAACAGTGACTGCATTTCAAAAGTATTTGGCTGTAAAGCGCTTTGAGACGTCCGGTGGTCGTGAAAGGCGCTATATAAATGCAAGATCTTCTTTCTAACATTTTACCATCCTCCATCAGCCACTGACTGACCATTTCATTGAGTTAATGAGCAGAGAGAGAGGTGACTGAGGTGTCTCTGCCCAGTCCCGATCCCTGACACAACTCCCTTAGCTTGCATAAGTTCAGATTGTAACGCTGAACAGGCTGGGGTTGTTTCTCTAGAAAGAAGGCTGAGGGGTGAGCTGATCGAGGTCTGTAACATCATGCAGGGGGTTCGAGAGGGTAGATGTAGAGAATGTTCCCCCTTGTGGGGGAGACCAGAACTGGGGGCCACCAATATCAGACCGTCACTGATAAACCCAACGGGGAATTCAGGAGAAACTTCTTTACCCAGAGAGCGGTGAGAATGTGGAACTCGCTGCCACAGGGAGGGGTTGAGGTGAATAGTATCGATGTATTTAAGGGGAGGCTGGATAAACACACGGGGGAGAGAGGGATAGAAGGATGGGGTGATGGGGGGAGATGGAGAGGGGTGGGAGGGGGAGTGTGGGGCATAAACCCCGGCACGGAGCGGTGGGACATAAACCCCGGCACGGAGCGGTGGGTCATAAACCCCGGCACGGAGCGGTGGGACATAAACCCCGGCACGGAGTGGTGGGGCATAAACCCTGGCACGGAGCGGTGGGGCATAAACCCCGGCACGGAGCGGTGGGGCATAAACCCCGGCACGGAGCGGTGGGGCATAAACCCCGGCACGGAGCGGTGGGACATAAACCCCGGCACGGAGCGGTGGGGCATAAACCCCGGCACGGAGCGGCGGGGCATAAACCCTGGCACGGAGCGGTGGGGCATAAACCCCGGCACGGAGCGGTGGGGCATAAACCCCGGCACGGAGCGGCGGGGCATAAACCCCGGCACGGAGTGGTGGGGCCAAGTGGCCTGTTTCTGGGCTGTACGTTCGATGCAGCTCAAGGTATTCCCTTTAGTTTGGGAGATTTAGTTTAATCGGAGGGCAGCCACAAGGTAGTTACGGCAGCTGGCACAGGCACAGCTTTGCCCGCTCGGAGAGCTGTGACGTCGCAGCCTGTGGGGAAAGCGGCTTTTTATAGACCTCCTTTTAATTGCGTGGAATCAATGTTTTAGCAGCCTGTCAGGGAGTGAAGCAGCTATGTGTTTGGGACGCCGCCCGAACTGGCAGCAGCTAATGGATCAGCATTCAATTATTCAGCACACCAGTGCACGGCTGATTCACTTCCTGCCACTCCTGTCGCCCCTTCCACAGCCAGAGCTCCCTGCTAACTCCACCCCCCAGTGCCCGATCGCTGTCCAGAGGCCCCCTGCTTAAAAAGTACGTGCGCGCCGATATCAGGAGGGCACACGGGCGGGGATTGCCTCCCCCCAAGGCCGAATAGCTGACACTCACTGTCGAAGGCTCACGTGTGCGGAACAGATGTTCCCGAGTGCTGATGTTAGGGTGAGGGGCAGTTTGGGGAGGGTAAGAGAGTGGATTTGGTTTGGACAATCGGGGGTGCCCATGTCTGGGGTGCCCTTTGCCTTGGCCAGGATTCGCCCCTCCCCCCCCAGCCTGCTCTGTCAACACCTCTCTGCCTCACTGCAGCAGCCGATCATAAATTATCAACATGAATTTAAACATCGGCACAAGTACTCTGCGTTGCAAAGTGACTCGGAGGATTGTAGATGTGAGACTGAGAGACAATCAGCATTTACTGTCAGGGGCTAGGGCCCCAGACTTGCTGATTTTCTTTGCTACAATTACCTGCCCCACCCACTCCCCCCCGCAACCCCTCACTCCACAAGCAGTGAGCCGAGAGTTAGTGTCAGCAAGTTATTTGACCAAGGGGAGCATCGTAGCGATGAGAGAGTTCCCAGCCGAAGGAGCAGCACAACACGACCAACCCCTCCCCCCCCATTTAAAATCTAATCGGGGTGCCATCGAGTGCCAGAGATCAGCACGTGGGCACGACAGAGGGGTCAGGGGTCAATCCCCTTTCTCCTTCGGGGTTGAGACACAGGTCAGCCGCCATCTCATCGAATGGCGCAGCAGACCCGAGGGGCCGAATGGCCCCCTCCTCTTCCTTTAGTTCATATTCTGCATGCAAAGCCGTTTAGACTGCACGGGCACAGGAAGATTGACAGACAGCGGAGGGAAGTGAGAGGGAGCAGCAGATCGCTGTCCATAGAGGGAGCACTTGGCATAAGCTGGAGGGGGAGAGACAGAGGGAGAAAGTGAGGGAGCGAGAGTGTAAACGAGAGAGTGAGACAGACAGACAGAGAGAGAGTGAGAGTGTAAGAGAGGGTAACACAGTCAGAGAGAGAGAGAGACAGAGAGAGAGACTGAGAGAGAGAGAGAGAGAGAGTGAGAGTATAAGAGAGAGTAACACAGACAGAGAGAGAGACAGAGAGAGAGAGAGAGAGAGAGAGACTCAGAGAGATAGAGATAGAGATGTAGAGAGTCAGAGAGAGACGAACAGAGAGACGGAAAGACAGAGAGGGACAGACAGAAAGAGACAGAGAGAAAGAGGGACGGAGAGAGAGAGAGACAGAGAGAGAGGCAGAGACAGTCAGAGAGAAAAGAGAGAGAGAGAGAGAGAGAGAGAGAGGGGGACAGAGCGAGAGACAGAGAGAGAGAGAGAGGGGGGGTCAGAGGGAGAGAGAGACAGAGCGAGAGGGGGACAGAGAGTGAGAGAGAGAGAGAGAGAGGGACAGAGAGAGAGAGACAGAGAGAGAGAGAGGGGGGCCAGAGAGAGAGAGAGACAGAGAGAGAGAGAGAGAGAGAGAGAGAGAGGGGTGGCAGAGGGAGAGAGAGAGACAGAGAGAGAGAGAGAGAGAGGGGGTCAGAGGGAGAGACAGAGGGAGAGAAAGACAGCACCAAGTATGCTGTGCTGAGCAGTGTGGCTGGCACAAGGTGTGAGGGTTCCTTGAGCTGGCTCGAGCTGGATATCACAGGACTCCCTGCCTACAGCCCCGTCACCAGCAGAGGAGGAGGTGGATGTGTGTGAGGACGGGTCCAAGTGACAGGTACAGGTACAGGGCTCAGAGACAAGGCGTGGGGAGTGTTTATGCGGGAGCATTAAACCTTGAGTGGGTGCATTGTGTAAAACACACATTAGCGATCGGGTACAGATCACTCCACAATCGTCAGGTGTCCTGTCAAGTTCTGCTCTGTTGGGATGGTATTTAAAAACAAAGTTATTGCATGTTCCTCTTAAAGGGGCAGTGACGTGGTTGACAAACCCCCAATTTGCTCGAGAACTCCCCTGCTCTTCTTCCAATAGTGGTCGTTGGATCTTTTACACACCCGAGAGGGCAGACGGAGCCTCAGTTTAACGTCTTATTAGAAAGACGACACCTCCGACAGTGCGGCACTCCCTCGGTACTGCCCCTCCTACAGTGCGGCACTCCCTCAGTACTGCCCCTCCGACAGTGCGGCACTCCCTCGGTACTGCCCCTCCGACAGTGCGGCGCTCCCTCAGTACTGCCCCTCCGACAGTGCGGCACTCCCTCGGTACTGCCCCTCCGACAGTGCGGCGCTCCCTCAGTACTGCCCCTCCGACAGTGCGGCGCTCCCTCGGTACTGCCCCTCCTACAGTGCGGCACTCCCTCGGTACTGCCCCTCCGACAGTGCGGCACTCCCTCAGTACTGCCCCTCCGGCAGTGCGGCGCTCCCTCAGTACTGCCCCTCCGACAGTGCGGCGCTCCCTCGGTACTGCCCCTCCGACAGTGCGGCGCTCCCTCAGTACTGCCCCTCCGACAGTGCGGCGCTCCCTCGGTACTGCCCCTCCTACATTGCGGCACTCCCTCAGTACTGCCCCTCCGACAGTGCGGCGCTCCCTCAGTACTGCCCCTCCGACAGTGCGACTCTCCCTCAGTACTGCCCCTCCTACAGTGCAGCGCTCCCTCAGTACTGCCCCTCCGACAGTGCGGCCTCCCTCAGTACTGCCCCTCCGACAGTGCGGAGCTCCCTCAGTACTGGCCCTCCGACAGTGCGGCCTCCCTCAGTACTGCCCCTCCGACAGTGCGGAGCTCCCTCAGTACTGCCCCTCCGACAGTGCGGCACTCCCTCAGTACTGCCCCTCCGACAGTGCGGCACTCCCTCAGTACTGCCCCTCCGACAGTGCGGCACTCCCTCAGTACTGCCCCTCCGACAGTGCGGCACTCCCTCAGTACTGTCCCTCCGACAGTGCGGAGCTCCCTCAGTACTGCCCCTCAGACAGTGCGGCGCTCCCTCAGTACTGCCCCTCCGACAGTGCGGCACTCCCTCAGTACTGCCCCTCCGACAGTGCGGCGCTCCCTCAGTACTGCCCCTCCGACAGTGCGGCGCTTGCTCAGTACTGCCCCTCCGACAGTGCGGCACTCCCTCAGTACTGCCCCTCCGACAGTGCGGCACTCCCTCAGTACTGCCCCTCCGACAGTGCGGCACTCCCTTAGTACTGCCCCTCCGACAGTGCGGCGCTCCATCAGTACTGCCCCTCCGACACTCCCTCAGTACTGCCCCTCCGACAGTGCGGCGCTCCCTCAGTACTGCCCCTCCGACAGTGCGGCACTCCCTCAGTACTGCCCCTCCGACAGTGCGGCGCTCCCTCGGTACTGCCCCTCCGACAGTGCGGCGCTCCCTCAGTACTGCCCCTCCGACAGTGCGGCGCTCCCTCGGTACTGCCCCTCCTACAGTGCGGCACTCCCTCAGTACCGCCCCTCCGACAGTTCGGCACTCCCTCAGTACTGCCCCTCCGGCAGTGCGGCGCTCCCTCAGTACTGCCCCTCCGACAGTGCGGCGCTCCCTCGGTACTGCCCCTCCGACAGTGCGGCGCTCCCTCAGTACTGCCCCTCCGACAGTGCGACACTCCCTCAGTACTGCCCCTCCGACAGTGCGGCGCTCCCTCAGTACTGCCCCTCCGACAGTGCGGCCTCCCTCAGTACTGCCCCTCCGACAGTGCGGAGCTCCCTCAGTACTGCCCCTCCGACAGTGCGGCCTCCCTCAGTACTGCCCCTCCGTCAGTGCGGAGCTCCCTCAGTACTGCCCCTCCGACAGTGCGGCACTCCCTCAGTACTGCCCCTCCGACAGTGCGGCACTCCCTCAGTACTGCCCCTCCGACAGTGCGGCACTCCCTCAGTACTGTCCCTCCGACAGTGCGGAGCTCCCTCAGTACTGCCCCTCAGACAGTGCGGCTCTCCCTCAGTACTGCCCCTCCGACAGTGCGGCGCTCCCTCAGTACTGCCCCTCCGACAGTGCGGCGCTTGCTCAGTACTGCCCCTCCGACAGTGTGGCACTCCCTCAGTACTGCCCCTCCGACAGTGTGGCACTCCCTCAGTACTGCCCCTCCGACAGTGCGGCGCTCCCTCAGTACCGCCCCTCCGACACTCCCTCAGTACTGCCCCTCCGACAGTGCGGCGCTCCCTCAGTACTGCCCCTCCGACAGTGCGGCGCTCCCTCAGTACTGCCCCTCCGACAGTGCGGCGCTCCCTCAGTACTGCCCCTCCGACAGTGCGGCGCTCCCTCAGTACTGCCCCTCCGACAGTGCGGCGCTTGCTCAGTACTGCCCCTCCGACAGTGCGGCGCTCCCTCAGTACTGCCCCTCCGACAGTGCGGCGCTCCCTCAGTACTGCCCCTCCGACAGTGCGACACTCCCTCAGTACTGCCCCTCCGACAGTGCGGCACTCCCTCAGTACTGCCCCTCCGACAGTGCGACACTCCCTCAGTACTGCCCCTCCGACAGTGCGGCGCTCCCTCAGTACTGCCCTTCCGACAGTGCGACACTCCCTCAGTACTGCCCCTCCGACAGTGCGACACTCCCTCAGTACTGCCCCTCCGACAGTGCGGCACTCCCTCAGTACTGCCCCTCCGACAGTGCGACACTCCCTCAGTACTGCCCCTCCGACAGTGCGGCGCTCCCTCAGTACTGCCCTTCCGACAGTGCGGCGCTCCCTCAGTACTGCCCCTCCGACAGTGC
Organism: Pristiophorus japonicus; assembly: GCF_044704955.1. Taxonomy (NCBI): domain Eukaryota; kingdom Metazoa; phylum Chordata; class Chondrichthyes; family Pristiophoridae; genus Pristiophorus; species Pristiophorus japonicus. Next base: position 1,639,002 of record NC_092003.1, read on the forward strand.
GGCGCTCCCTCAGTACTGCCCTTCCGACAGTGCGGCGCTCCCTCAGTACTGCCCCTCCGACAGTGCGGCACTCCCTCAGCAGTGCCCCTCCGACAGTGCGGCGCTCCCTCAGTACTGCCCCTCCGACAGTGCGGCACTCCCTCAGCAGTGCCCCTCCGACAGTGCGGCACTCCCTCAGCAGTGCACTGGGAGTGTCGGCCTAGACAATTGTGTGGCGTCCCTGGAGTGGGACCTAAACTTTCTGTCTGGGTGACACTGAGCCTCGGCTGACATTGCATCCTCTTTGTGAATGGTCCAAAGTGCTTGGGACTGTATCTGTGTGTGACACCTCGGTGTCTGCGTTAACTGAGGTTAGCAGCAGATAGTGTGTCGGAGGGCAGTACTGAGGGAGTCCCGCACTGTCGGAGGGGCAGTACTGAGGGAGTCCCGCACTGTCGGAGGGGCAGTACTGAGGGAGTGCCGCACTGTCGGAGGGGCAGTACTGAGGGAGTGCCGCACTGTCGGAGGGGCAGTACTGAGGGAGTCCCGCACTGTCGGAGGGGCAGTACTGAGGGAGTGCCGCACTGTCGGAGGGGCAGTACTGAGGGAGCACCGCACTGTCGGAGGGGCAGTACTGAGGGAGTGCCGCACTGTCGGAGGGGCGGTACTGAGGGAGTGCCGCACTGTCGGAGGGGCAGTACTGAGGGAGTCCCGCACTGTCGGAGGGGCGGTACTGAGGGAGTGCCGCACTGTCGGAGGGGCAGTACTGAGGGAGTGCCGCACTGTCGGAGGGGCAGTACTGAGGGAGTGCCGCACTGTCGGAGGGGCAGTACTGAGGGAGCACCGCACTGTCGGAGGGGCAGTACTGAGGGAGTGCCGCACTGTCGGAGGGGCAGTACTGAGGGAGTGCCGCACTGTCGGAGGGGCAGTACTGAGGGAGTGCCTCACTGTCGGAGGGGCAGTACTGAGGGAGTGCCGCACTGTCGGAGGGACAGTACTGAGGGAGCGCCGCACTGTCGGAGGGGCGGTACTGAGGGAGCACCGCACTGTCGGAGGGGCAGTACTGAGGGAGTGCCACACTGTCGGAGGGGCAGTACTGAGGGAGTGCCGCACTGTCGGAGGGACAGTACTGAGGGAGCGCCGCACTGTCGGAGGGGCGGTACTGAGGGAGCACCGCACTGTCGGAGGGGCAGTACTGAGGGAGTGCCGCACTGTCGGAGGGGCAGTATTGAGGGAGCCCCGCAGTGTCGGAGGGACAGTACTGAGGGAGCGCCGCACTGTCGGAGGGGCAGTACTGAGGGAGTGCCGCACTGTCGGAGGGGCAGTACTGAGGGAGCACCGCACTGTCGGAGGGCGGTACTGAGGGAGTGCCGCACTGTCGGAGGGGCAGTACTGAGGCAGCTCCGCACTGTCGGAGGGGCAGTATTGAGGGAGTGTCGCACTGTCGGAGGGACAGTACTGAGGGAGTGCCTCACTGTCGGAGGGACGGTACTGAGGGAGCGCCGCACTGTCGGAGGGACAGTACTGAGGGAGCGCCGCACTGTCGGAGGGGTGGTACTGAGGGAGCCCCGCAGTGTCGGAGGGACGGTACTGAGGGAGCGCCGCACTGTCGGAAGGGCAGTACTGAGGGAACGCCGCACTGTCGGAGGGACAGGACTGAGGGAGCGCCGCACTGTCGGAGGGGTGGTACTGAGGGAGCCCCGCAGTGTCGGTGGGACAGTACTGAGGGAGTGCCGCACTGTCGGAGGGGTGGTACTGAGGGAGCCCCGCACTGTCGGAGGGACAGTACTGAGGGAGTGCCGCACTGTGGGAGGGGCGGTATTTCGGATGAGAGGTTAAACCGAGGCCCTGTCTGCCCTCTCGGGTCGATGTAAAAGATCCCGGGGCCATCACAATATAAGGCACGGAGTTGCAATGTGTGTTTGAGAACCATTTGTCGATGGAATGGTCTCCATGACTTTTACTGCCCAAGATATGTTCGCACAGTCTGTAACAGCCTGTGTTTTATGATGTTCTGTTCAATCACTGGTGACCAGTGAAGGGCAGCAGTTGTCAGTGAGTACCCCGAGTGTCGGCTCACACATTGTGTGTTTGGGCTGTCCATCGACGGACTGGACTGTCCCAACATGCAGACTACACAATCCCCTCGGCGTGATATAGTGTCAGACTGCACAGTGCGATCCCACTCTCATTGAGCTCAATATGGGGCATCCCAGCATGGGGAGTGTGGCAGTGGGAGTGATCAGCACAACAGAACCCGAGGAAATAGCCCATGGCAAACCCAACACTTTCACTCTTAAATACAGTAATATCTCCGGAGTATCAACAGTGTCAGTGAGAGAGAGGGAGAGAGAGAGAGGCACAGGGAGATAGAGAGAGAGGGAGAGAGAGAGAGAGAGAGAGAGAGGGACAGGGAGATAGAGAGAGAGGGAGAGAGAGAGAGAGAGAGAGAGGGGGGGACAGGGAGATAGAGAGAGGGAGAGAGAGAGAGAGAGAGGGACAGGGAGATATAGAGAGAGGGAGAGAGAGAGAGAGGGACAGGGAGATAGAGAGAGAGGGAGAGAGAGAAAGAGAGAGGGACAGGGAGATAGAGAGAGAGGGAGAGAGAGAGAGAGAGAGAGAGAGAGAGGGACAGGGAGATAGAGAGAGAGGGAGAGAGAGAGAGAGAGAGGGACAGGGAGATAGAAAGAGGGAGAGAGAGAGAGAGAAGGACAGGGAGATAGAGAGAGGGAGAGAGAGAGACAGAGAGGGAGATAGAGAGAGAGAGGGAGATAGAGAGAGGGAAGGAGGGAGAGAGACAGAGAGAAGAAGAGTGAGAGAGGAAGGGAGAGAGAGGGAGAGGGAGATAGAGAGGGGGAGAGAGAAAGGGAGGTAGAGAGACAGAAAGAGGAAGAGAGAGAATAGGGAGAGAGAGAGAGAGAGAAATAAAGAGAGGGAGATAGCGAGAGAGGAGAGAGAGGCTGAGAGAGGGAGATAGAGAGAGAGAAAGGAGAGAGAGAGACAGAGAGAAACAGAGAGAGGGAGAGGGAGACAGTGAGGGAGAGGGAGACAGAGAGAGAGAGGAGAGAGAGAGACAGAGAGAGGGAGAGAGACAGAGGAGACGGAGAGGGAGAGAGAGAGAGGAGACGGAGAGGGAGAGAGAGAGAGAGAGAGAGAGAGCGAGAGAGATACAGAGGGAGAGTCAGAGACAGAGAGCGAGACAGAGGGAGAGACAGAGAGAGGGAGAGACAGAGAGAGAGAGCGAGAGAGATCGAAAGAGAGAGAGAGTGCGGTGCTCCCTCAGTACTGCCCCTCCGACAGTGCGGCGCTCCCTCAGTACTGCCCCTCCGACAGTGCGGCGCTCCCTCAGTACTGCCCCTCCGACAGCGCGGCGCTCCCTCAGTACTGCCCCTCCGACAGTGCGGCACTCCCTCAGTACTGCCCCTCCGACAGTGCGGCACTCCCTCAGTACTGCCCCTCCGACAGTGCGGCATTCCCTCAGTACTGCCCCTCCGACAGTGCGGCGCTCCCTCAGCACTGGCACCGGGGGAGTGTCGGACCTGGATTACGGGGTTCGAGTCTCGGGTGCGGGGGCAGGAACCCACAACCCTCTGACGGAGGGCTGAGACAGAGAGAGGCACATCATCACTGCAGCCACAGATTCCCGTGGTTGACACGGAAACAAAATTTGTGCCAGAAAAGAATTGTAATTTAGCACGTATGTGTGAAGTGCCATTTGGCTTGATGGTTCTTTCTTTCAAAGATTGGGTTGTTTCTGGTGTCGGAAGAGTTTGGTTGGACAGGTTAAACCAGTGAGACGGTGGCTGGTTACCAATCATAACAGTTACCGCCCGGGAATTTCATTTGCATTCTGTTTATATCTTAATGTCTTCTTAGAATTCCAGGCAAGTGGATCGATGGGTTAACCCTTTCTTTGCTGGTCTCAAAGATGACTTGCATTTATATATAGCGCCTGTCACCACCTCAGGACGTCCCACAGCGCCTCACAGCCAATGAAGTACTTTATTTAAAGAGCAGCCACTGTTGTAATGTGGGAAACGCCAATTTGCGCACAGCAAGCTCCCACACACAGCGATGTGATAATGACCCAGATCATCTGTTTTAGTGATGTTGGTCGAGAGATAAATATTGGCCCCAGGACACCGGGGAGAACTCCCCCTGCTCTTCTTCCAATAGTGGCCCCAGGATCTTTTACATCCACCCGAGAGGGCAGACGGGGCCTCGGTTTAACGTCTCATCCGAAAGACGGCACCTCCGACAGTGCGGCGCTCCCTCAGTACCGTCCCTCCGACAGTGCGGCGCTCCCTCAGTACCGCCCCTCCGACAGTGCGGCGCTCCCTCAGTACCGCCCCTCCGACAGTGCGGCGCTCCCTCAGTACCGCCCCTCCGACAGTGCGGCGCTCCCTCAGTACCGCCCCTCCGACAGTGCGGCGCTCCCTCAGTACTGCCCCTCCGACAGTGCGGCACTCCCTCAGTACCGCCCCTCTGACAGTGCGGCACTCCCTCAGCACCGCCCCTCCGACAGTGCGGCCCTCCCTCAGTACCGCCCCTCCGACAGTGCGGCACTCCCTCAGTACCGCCCCTCCGACAGTGCGGTGCTCCCTCAGCACCGCCCCTCCGACAGTGCGGCACTCCCTCAGTACTGCCCCTCCGACAGTGCGGTGCTCCCTCAGCACCGCCCCTCCGACAGTGCGGTGCTCCCTCAGTACCGCCCCTCCGACAGTGCGGCACTCCCTCAGCACCGCCCCTCCGACAGTGCGGTGCTCCCTCAGTACCGCCCCTCCGACAGTGCGGTGCTCCCTCAGCACAGCCCCTCCGACAGTGCGGTGCTCCCTCAGTACCGCCCCTCCGACAGTGCGGTGCTCCCTCAGTACCGCCCCTCCGACAGTGCGGTGCTCCCTCAGTACCGCCCCTCCGACAGTGCGATGCTCCCTCACCACTGCCCCTCCGACAGTGCGGTGCTCCCTCAGTACCGCCCCTCCGACAGTGCGGTGCTCCCTCAGCACCGCCCCTCCGACAGTGCGGTGCTCCCTCAGTACCGCCCCTCCGACAGTGCGGTGCTCCCTCAGTACCGCCCCTCCGACAGTGCGGTGCTCCCTCAGCACTGCCCCTCCGACAGTGCGGTGCTCCCTCAGTACCGCCCCTCCGACAGTGCGGTGCTCCCTCAGTACTGCCCCTCCGACAGTGCGGGACTCCCTCAGTACTGCCCCTCCGACAGTGCGGGGCTCCCTCAGCACTGCCCTGGGAGCGGCAGCCTAATTTATGTGCTCTAGTCCCTGGAGTGAGACTTGAACCCACAACCTCCTGACTCAGAGGCGAGAGTGAGCCAGTGAGCCATGGCTGATACTGTAATATAACTGGGGTTTATAAGGAAGTAATAGAATGCTATGCAAATGTTTGCTGAATTCTGAATGAACGACATCGAATGTTACTGAACTGCCCTCGTTTAAAACCAGCCGCTGGGAAACGATGTCAGTCAGTCTAGTCCAGTGCCTGTTTACACAGTAAATTATTCAATTGTGTCTCTCTCGAACGGTGCCGAGATACCACCAGACTGATGGTCAATAGGATAAGGGCACTTCCGTCATCTCTCAATACTCTCAGCCTCCGAGTCAGCCTCGACGGTGGCCATGCAGTGCGAGCTGTGTCATAACAGGGGGCTGGAGCCAATGAGGTGTCCCGGCTCAGGGTGGGGTGCCACGGGGTATAGGGTTTGCGAGTGGGGAGGGAGGGAAGACGGGGAACGGACAGAGCGCGAAATTACCCCCACGGATGGCCCAACCCTACGCTCGCGCGAAAATGCCGCTTCTGCAAGCAACGACGTGCGTGTAACCTCCCGGCAGGCTATTTGGCCTTGGGGAACATCGCGACCAAACGCTCACCTGTCATCCATTGGGCCCCTCGAGCCCGTGCTGTGCCGGCTCTGTGACAGTGCGATCCAATCAGTCCCACTCCCCACAGCCCCGGCACATTTCTCCTGTCCCAGTATTGATCCAATTCCCGGTTTGAAAGTCACGATTGAATCTGCTCCCACCGCCCTTTCAGGCAGCGCGTTCCCGATCACAACAACTCGCTGCGTAAAAACATTGTCTCCATTTAGAAGTCGGTGGTTGTGGTTTTTGATGCCACACAGACTTATAATTTTCTCTTGTGGTCTGGTACGAAAGGGGTTATAGCGAGTGGACCGAGCTGTAGTTTTACTGCAACAGGCTGAAGGTTCCTGTGAGTGTTCGAACAACGTATCTCAGTTGAAAGTCCCACACTGCAATTATCTGGAATTATCCCAAGAGATGGTTCTGTTTCAACAGACTGAAGGGCCATTGATTTTTGAAGGTTCCCTTTGTATTTATGTGTCTTTTAATATGGTTGTCTTATATTTTTCTAGAATGAGCTTGGAATATTCATTTCCATATATCATTTAAGTGTAAATAAATCTGACTTGCTGATTTAGCCTGAACTAATCTCTTATTGGTCGGTGATATTTTCCATTGTCTGTTATAATGAAGAGGTTGCAAGAATCCTATTTGGATTCCAGTCTCCCTCAGTACTGCACCTCCGACAGTGCGGCGCTCCCTCAGTACCGCCCCTCCGACAGTGCGGCGCTCCCTCAGTACTGCCCCTCCGACAGTGCGGCGCTCCCTCAGTACCGCCCCTCCGACAGTGCGGCGCTCCCTCAGTACCGCCCCTCCGACAGTGTGGCGCTCCCTCAGTACTGCCCCTCCGACAGTGCGGCACTCCCTCAGTACTGCCCCTCCGACAGTGCGGCGCTCCCTCAGTACCGCCCCTCCGACAGTGCGGCACTCCCTCAGTACCGCCCCTCCGACAGTGCGGCACTCCCTCAGTACCGCCCCTCCGACAGTGCGGCGCTCCCTCAGTACTGCCCCTCCGACAGTGCGGCACTCCCTCAGTACCGCCCCTCCGACAGTGCGGCGCTCCCTCAGTACCGCCCCTCCGACAGTGCGGCACTCCCTCAGTACCGCCCCTCCGACAGTGCGGCGCTCCCTCAGTACCGCCCCTCCGACAGTGCGGCGCTCCCTCAGTACTGCCCCTCCGACAGTACAGCACTTCCTCAGTACCGCCCCTCCGACAGTGCGGCACTCCCTCAGTACTGCCCCTCCGACAGTACAGCACTCCCTCAGTACTGCCCCTCCGACAGTGCGGCACTCCCTCAGTACCGCCCCTCCGACAGTGCGGCATTCCCTCAGTACTCCCCCTCCGACAGTCCGCTGCCTCTGGCCCGGGACCGGGACCCCCCCAGGAAGAAAGGTGGGGAATTTCCCAGCTCTGTTGCTGCTCCTGGGCAGAAGAAGTCGCACTTCCTTGAGCCCGACGTTATCAGGACCTTTGCTCGCCTGGTGCCAGCTTGCCGTTGCTGCGTGACGCACTGTGCCACTCCCAGGCTCTGCCCTGCCCGCAGGCAAAATACCTGAAATACCAAAACCTGCTCTCTCGCACACCACCCAAGAAATCCATATCCAAACGCCCGCAACCCTCCCTGCCCCACCCGGCCCCCGGCAGTGTTACACCGCAGGGGTCCGGTCAACCAAGGCACGACAGTGATTCGCGGTTCACCCCTGGCATTGTATCAAGCGGCTGTGCAGTGGGACTTCTGTATTGTTTAAACGGTGAGAGATCGGGGAATGTCGGTGTTCAGAGGGACCTGGGGGTCCTTGTACCAATCACTGAAAGTTAACCTGCAGGTACAGCAAGCGATTGAGGAATGGTATGTTGGCCTTTATTACACAAGGATTTCAGTATAAGAACTAGGCAGTCCCTTGTGACGAGAATCACACTCTTCACACCACAAATAGATGGGCACACAGATGTTATATTGAGTGACATCCCGCTAAGAGAGCCCTATCCAGCCAGTGCCTCACAGCTAACCTGGCGTGACTTGATGACCCCGAGACGCAGAATGCCCACAGCGCTTGGTCTGCCCTCCAGGCCTCCACAGCCAGTGCCTGTGAAGAGACGCTCGGTCACTCAACCAGGAAACACCAGGACTGGTTTGATGAGAATGGCCGGGAGATCCAGGAGCTAATAGAACGCGAGCGCAGGGCATTTCTGAGCCTTAAACAACAACCCAACTCAGGAGCAGCAAGGCAGCATTACAGACGGCTTACGGCTGAGGTCCAACAAAAAAGCCGGGACCTAAAGAACAGGAGGTGGAGAAAGCCCAGGAGATACAGCAGTTGGCCGACAACCACAACGTGCGAGCATTCTTCATCACAGTCAAGGCCACCGACTGGCCCAAGCACCCAAGGCCCCACCCCACTGCTGCTCAGGGTCCACTGGAAGCAGCACTTCGAAGACCTCCTCAATCGAGACTCTGCCTTTGACTCGAGTGTCCTCGACTCCATCCCGCAGCATGCGACCCGCCACCAACTCAGCAAAGCCCCAGCCCTGCACCAGGTAGAAAAGGCCATCCGCCAGCTCAAAGAACAACAAGGCGTCGGGAGCGGATGGAATCCCTGCTGAGGCACTAAAGTATGGCGGAGAGGCTCTGTTGACACTGGAGGGGGGAGAGCATGTCAGGAGATCTTGGAGATGCAGTGATCGTGACCATCTTTAAAAAAGGGGACAAGTCCGACTGCAGCAACTACAGGGGAATCTCCCTGTTATCAGCTGAGGAGCTCCTCCCGGAATCACAATGCGGATTTCGTCCCCTACGGGGTACAACAAACATGATTTTTACAGCGCAACAGCTGCAATAAAAATGCAGGGAGCAGCGCCAGCCCTTATGTTGTGTATGTGTAAAGCATGCACTCCCATGTTCCGCCACCAGGGGGTGCATCCCTTGGGAGCACTGTATATAAGCCGGGCCCTAAGGCCTGTTCCTCACTCTGGAGTGTCTTATTAAAGACTGAGGTCACTGTTACTTTAACCTCCCTGTGTGCAGCCTCATCTGTGTTAGGAACACAATAACTGGCGACGAGTATCCAACGCAAAGATGCAGCAAAGTGTGGGCATCCTGGAGAAGTTCTCGGAGGGTGAGGACTGGGAAGCCTATGTCGACCGGCTAGACCAGTACTTTGTAGCCAACGAGCTGGACGGAGAAGGAAGCTGCAAAAAGGAGATTGGTCCTCCTCACAGTCTGCGGGGCACCGACCTACAGCCTCATGAAGAATCTTCTGGCTCCGGTGAAACCCACAGATAAGTCGTATGAGGAGCTGTGTACACTGGTTCGGGAGCATCTTAACCCGAGGGAGAGCGTGCTGATGGCGAGGTATCGGTTCTACACGTGCCAGCGATCTGAAGGTCAGGATGTGGTGAGCTACGTCGCCGAGCTAAGGCGACTTGCAGAACAATGTGAGTTTGATGGCTACCTGGAGCAGATGCTCAGAGACTTTTTTGTACTGGGCACTGGCCACGAGACCATCCTACGAAAACTTTTGACTGTAGAGACACCGACCCTCAGTAAGGCCATTGCGATAGCACAGGCGTTTATGTCCACCAGTGTTAACACCAAACAAATCTCTCAACACACAAGTGCTAGCAATGTTCATAAATTAACTGTTACTGTGTTTGCGAGCAGCAATGTACAGGGCAGAAACCACAAGTCTGCAACTGCCAGCAGGCCTCAGGTGACCCAGATGCCCAGATGACTCAGAGTCCGCAACAAAGGATGAATGCAAGGCAATTCTCACCTTATTGGCATTGTGGAGACTTCCATTCAGCCTATTCATGCCGCTTCAAAGGGTATGTTTGCAAGAGCTGTGGAACAATGGGGCACCTCCAATGAGCTGCAAGCTCTGCAAAACCTGCTAACCACCACGTGCAGAGGAATATCGGTCCATGGTGGATCAAAGCAATTTCGAGCCTCAGAGAGAGGAGGCAGATGCTGAAGTACACGGGGTGCACACATTTTCGACGAAATGTCCACCTATAATGCTAAATGTAAAATTGAATGGCTTACCCGTAGCCATGGAACTGGACACTGGCGCTAGCCAATCCATCATGAGTAAAAAGATGTTTGAGAGACTGTGGTACAACAAGACACTCAGACCAGCCCTGAGCCCCATCCACACGAAACTGAGAACGTACACCAAAGAGCTCATCACTGTCCTGGGCAGCGCCATGGTCAAGGTCACCTACGAGGGCACGGTGCATGAACTGCCACTCTGGATTGTCCCAGGCAATGGCCCCACACTGCTTGGAAGGAGCTGGCTGGGCAAAATCCGCTGGAACTGGGATGACATCCGAGCGCTATCACATGTCGATGAGGCCTCATGTACCCAGGTTCTTCACAAATTTCCTTCCCTTTTTGAGCCAGGCATTGAAAACTTTTCCGGGGCGAAGGTGCAGATCCACTTGGTCCCAGAGGCACGACCCATTCACCACATGATGAGGGAGAGAGTGGAAATCGAGTTGGACAGGCTGCATCGCGAGGGCATCATCTCCCCAGTGGAATTCAGCGAGTGGGCCAGCCCGATTGTTCCAGTACTCAAAAGTGATGGCACGGTCAGGATTTGCGGCGATTATAAAGTAACTATTAATCGATTCTCGCTACAGGACCAATACCCGCTACCTAAGGCAGACGATCTATTTGCGACGCTGGCAGGAGGCAAGACGTTCCCCAAGTTCGACCTGATTTCGGCCTACATGATGCAGGAGCTGGAGGATTCTTCGAAGGGTCTCACCTGCATCAACACACACAAGAGCAGACATCGACGACGAGATCCAACACGGCCTCCAGTGCGCCAGTGCAGCCTTCGGCCGCCTGAGGTAAAGAGTGTTTGAAGACCAGGCCCTCAAAACTGCCACCAAGCTCATGCGCTACAGGGCTGTAATTGTACCCGCTCTCCTGTCTGGCTCAGAGACATGGACCATGTACATTAGGCACCTCGAATCGCTGGAGAAATACCACCAACGACGTCTCCGCAAGATCCTACAAATCCCCTGGGAGGACAGACGCACCAACGTTAGCGTCCTCGACCAGGCCAACATCCCCAGCATCGAAGCACTGACCACACTCGACCAGCTCCGCTGGGCAGGGCCACATTGTCCGCATGCCTGACACAAGACTCCCAAAGCAAGCGCTCTACTTGGAACTCCGTCACGGCAAACGAACCCAAGGTGGGCAGAGGAAACGTTACAGGGACCACCCTCAAAGCCTCCCTGATAAAGTGCAACATCCCCACCGACACCTGGGAGTCCCTGGCCAAAGACCAGTCCGCCCGAAGTGGAGGAAGTGCATCCGGGAGGGCGCTGAGCACCTCGAGTCTCGTCACCGAGAGTGTTAAGTATGGACGAACTCCACAAGACTGAGTACTGTGAGCTAAAACTGATATGACCTTAGTCTCTTTAATACAACTCCAGAATGCCTAAGCAGCCTGGCAGACAACCTTTTATACTCACTTGCATGAGGTGTGCAGGTGACCCGTGGGCCTCCAACAGTTGCGCCCTCTGGTGGTAAGTCTTACTCAGTTACAATGTTTACATATATAACAGAGAGCATGCAGGAAACAAGCGCAGGCAGCGGAAGGAGCGTGCGGCAAACCAGTCCCACCCTCCCCTTCCCTCAACCACTGTCTGTCCCACCTGTGACAGAGACTGTAATTCCCATATTGGACTGTTCAGCCACCTAAGAACTCACTTTTAGAGTGGAAGCAAGTCTTCCTCGATTCCGAGGGACTGCCTCTGATGATCTTGAAGGGTTGAAGATGCTTGTGCGTGTATTTTTTTAACGTGTGGTAATCGTAGCACACCAGCCACCACAAGAACAAGACTGTTTGCAATCTGGGTATCACATCTGACCCTGAAGTGAGTTTACGGCCACATATCCGCGGCATAATTAAAACCGCCTATTTCCACCCCCGTAACATCGCCAGCTCATCCACTGCTGAAACCCTCATCCCTGCCTTTGTTACCTCCAGACTTGACTATTCCAACGCACTCCTGGCCGGCCTCCCACAAACTACCCGATGTAAACTAGAGGTGTTCCAAAACTCTGCTGCTCCGTATCCTAACTCGCACCCAGTCCCGCTCACCCATCACCCCCTGTGCTCACTGACCCCGTGTCCTAACTCACACCCAGTCCCGCTCACCCATCACCCCCTGTGCTCACTGACCCATGTCCTAACTTGGACCAAGTCCCTCTCACCCATCACTCCCTGTGCTCACTGCCCCGTGTCCTAACTCGCACCGAGTCCCACTCACCCATCACCCCCTGTGCTCACTGACCCATGTCCTAACTCGCACCCAGTCCCACTCACCCATCAACCCCTGTGCTCACTGCCCCGTGTCCTAACTCAAACCCAGTCCCGCTCACCCATCACCCACTGTGCTCACTGCCCCCGTGTCCTAACTCACACCGAGTCCCGCTCACCCATCACCCCCTGTGCTCACTGACCCCGTGTCCTAACTCACACCCAGTCCCACTCACCCATCACCCCCTGTGCTCGCTGCCCCGTGTCCTAACTCACACCAAGTCCCACTCACCCATCACCCACTGTGCTCACTGCCCCGTGTCCTAACTCGCACCGAGTCCCACTCACCCATCACCCCCTGTGCTCGCTGCCCCGTGTCCTAACTCGCACCGAGTCCCGCTCACCCATCACCCACTGTGCTCACTGCCCCGTGTCCTAACTCGCACCGAGTCCCGCTCACCCATCACCCCCTGTGCTCGCTGCCCCGTGTCCTAACTCGCACCGAGTCCCGCTCACCCATCACCCCCTGTGCTCGCTGCCCCGTGTCCTAACTCGCACCGAGTCCCGCTCACCCATCACCCCCTGTGCTCGCTGCCCCGTGTCCTAACTCGCACCGAGTCCCGCTCACCCATCACCCCCTGTGCTCGTTGACTTACATTGGCTCCTGGTTAAGCAATGCCTCAATTTCAAAATTATCATTCTTGTTTACAAATCCCTCCATGGCCCTCGCCCCTCCCTATCTCTGTAATCCCCTCCAGCCCCACAACCTCCCGAGATGTCTGCGCTCCTCTAATTCTGCCCTCCTGACCATCCCTGATTATAATCACTCCACCATCGGTGGCCATGCCTTCAGCTGCCTGGGCCCCAAGCTCTGGAACTCCCTCCCTAAACCTCTCCACCTCTCTCTCCTCCTTTAAGATGCTCCTTAAAACCGACCTCTGACCCAGCCTTTGCTCACCTGCCTTAATTTCTTTTGTGGCTTGGTGTCAATATTTATCTGTTTGTCTTCTAACACTGCTGTGAAACACCTTGGGACATTTTACTACGTTAAAGGCGCTGTATAAATAAAAGTTATTATTATTATAAGAGTAAAGACGTCTTGCTGCAGTTATACAGGGCCCTGGTGAGACCACACCTGGAGTATTGTGTACAGTGTCGGTCTCCTTACCTAAGGAAGGATATACTGGCCGTAGAGGGAGTGCAGCGAAGGTTCACCAGACTGATTCCTGGGATGGGGGGATTGTCCTATGAGGAGAGATTGAGCAGACTGGGCCGATATTCTCTGGAGTTTAGAAGAATGAGAGGGGATCCCATTGAAACACACACAATACTTACAGGGCTTGACAGGGTAGATGCAGGGAGGGTGTTTCCCCCCGGGGCTGGGGAGTCTAGAACCAGGGCTCACAGTCTCAGGATAAGGGCTCGGCCATTTAGGACTGAGATGAGGAGGAATTTCTTCACTCAGAGGGGGGTGAATCTTTGGAATTCTCTGCCTCAGAGGGCTGTGGAGGCTCAGTCTGTGAGTATATTCAAGGCTGAGCTCGAGATTTTTGGATATTAAGGGAATCGAGGGATCGAGCGGGAAAGTGGGGTTGAGGTCGAAGGTCAGCCGCGATCTCATTGAATGGTGGAGCAGGCTCGAGGGGCCGAATGGCCGACTCCTGCTCCTGATCCTTATGTTCTGATGTTATGTATTGCCATGGTTACCATGGGGCGGGGGGGGTTGCCCGAGTAATCATTCTCTGAGGACCAAACATACCGTGACAGCCAGTGAAGGCTTTTACTCAGTGTCTTTCACCCAAAGCGCTTTACAGCCAATGAAGTACTTTTGGAGTGCGGTCACTGTTGTAATGTGGGAAACACGGCAGACAATTAGCGCACAGCAAGCTCCCACACACAGCGATGTGATAATGACCCAGATCATCTGCTTTAGTGATGTTGGTCGAGGGATAAATATTGGCCCCAGGACACCGGGGAGAACTCCCCCTGCTCTTCTTCCAATAGTGGCCCCGGGATCTTTTACATCCACCCGAGAGGGCAGACGGGGCCTCGGTTTAACGTCTCATCCGAAAGACAGCCCCTCCGACAGTGCGGCACTCCCTCAGTACTGCCCCTCCGACAGTGCGGCACTCCCTCAGTACCGTCCCCCCGACAGTGCGGCACTCCCTCAGTACTGCCCCTCCGACAGTGCGGCACTCCCTCAGTACTGCCCCTCCGACAGTGCGGCGCTCCCTCAGTACCGCCCCTCCGACAGTGCGGGGCTCCCTCAGTACTGCCCCTCCGACAGTGCGGCGCTCCCTCAGTACCGCCCCCCCCGACAGTGCGGCACTCCCTCAGTACTGCCCCTCCGACAGTGCGGCACTCCCTCAGTACTGCCCCTCCGACAGTGCGGCACTCCCTCAGTACCGCCCCCCCGACAGTGCGGCACTCCCTCAGTACTGCCCCTCCGACAGTGCGGCACTCCCTCAGTACTGCCCCTCCGACAGTGCGGCGCTCTCTCAGTACTGCCCCTCCGACAGTGCGGCACTCCCTCAGTACTGCCCCTCCGACAGTGCGGCACTCCCTCAGTACTGCCCCTCCGACAGTGCGGCACTCCCTCAGTACTGCCCCTCCGACAGTGCGGCGCTCTCTCAGTACTGCCCCTCCGACAGTGCGGCACTCCCTCAGTACTGGCACCGGGGAGTGTCAGCCTGGGTGATGGGGCTCAAGTCTCTGGAGTGGGGGGTCTGGAACCCAGGTTTGTGACTGCGAGGTGAGAGAGAGAGAGAGACACCCACTGAGCCGTGCCTGACACTGGACAAAAATTAGCAGAGGCACAAATGGGCACTGTCCCAATCACTGCCAGCTCCCACGCTGTTAGCGGAGAATCACCGGGCCATGTCCGTGGCCAGACTGGCCCTGGCTTGGTGCCGACTGGGACAGTAAGGTTGGATTCCTGGCCAACCCCGGGGACATGCTGAACCTCCTGACTGTAGGGAGTCATCAATAAAACCGAGCTCTGCCAATCCCCATCCACTAAACGCAAATCCCTCCCTCGCTATTTACAGCTGTAACGTTATTCATCACCAACAGCGCGATAATAACAACTTGTATTTATCATCATCATCACAGGCAGGCCCTCGGAATCGAGGAAGACTTGCTTCCACTCTTAACACGAGTCCTCAGGTGACTGAACAGCCCAATACGAGAACCACAGTCCCTGTCACAGGTGGGACAGACAGTGGTTGAGGGAAGGGGAGGGTGGGACTGGTTTGCCGCACGCTCCTTCCGCTGCCTGCACTTGGTTTCTGCACACTCTCGGCGACGAGACTCGAGGTGCTCAGTGCCCTCCCGGATGCACTTCCTCCACTTAGGGCGGACTGGTCTTTGGGCCCAGGGACTCCCAGGTGTCGGTGGGGATGTTGCACTTTTTCAGGGAGGCTTTGAGGGTGGTCCCTTGTAACGTTTCCTCTGCCCACCTGGGGCTCATTTGCCGTGAAGGAGTTCCGAGTAGAGCGCTTGCTTTGGGAGTCTCGTGTCGGGGGGACATGCGGACAATGTGGCCCTGCCCAGCGGAGCTGGTCGAGTGTGGTCAGTGCTTCGATGCTGGGGATGTTGGCCTGGTCGAGGACGCTAACGTTGGTGCGTCTGTCCTCCCAGGGGATTTGCAGGATCTTGCGGAGACATCGTTGGTGGTATTTCTCCAGCGACTTGAGATGTTTGCTGTATAGAACGCCTTTAACATAGTGAAACGTTTCACAGGAATATTCTGAGATAAAACAATTTGACCCCGAGCCGCAGAAGGAGAAATTAGGGCAGGTGACCAAAAGCTTGGTCAAAGAGATCGGTTTTAAGGAGCGTCTTGAATGAGAAAGAGAGGGAGAGAGACGGAGAGGTTTAGAGAGGGAGTTCCAGAGCTTGGGGCCCAGGCAACAGAAGGCACGGTCACGGATGGTGGAGTGATTATAATCAGGGATGCTCGAGAGGGCAGAATTAGAGGAGCGCAGACATCTCGGGGGGTTGTGGGGCTGGAGGGGATTACAGAGATAGGGAGGGGCGAGGGCCATGGAGGGATTTGTACACAAGGTTGAGAATTTTGAAATCGAGGCGTTGCTTAACCGGGAGCCAATGTAGGTCAGTGAGCACAGGGGGTGATGGGTGAGTGGGACTCGGTGTGAGTTAGGACACGGGGCAGTGAGCACAGGGGGTGATGGGTGAGTGGGACTGGGTGCGAGTTAGGACACGGGGACAGTGAGCACAGGGGGTGATGGGTGAGCGGGACTCGGTGTGAGTTAGGACACGGGGTCAGTGAGCACAGGGGGTGATGGGTGAGTGGGACTGGGTGTGAGTTAGGACACGGGTCAGTGAGCACAGGGTGTGATGGGTGAGCGGGACTCGGTGCGAGTTAGGACATGAGGCAGTGGGCACAGGGGGTGATGGGTGAGTGGGACTGGGTGTGAGTTAGGACACGGGGCAGTGAGCACAGGGGGTGATGGGTGAGTGGGACTCGGTGTGAGTTAGGACACGGGGCAGTGAGCACAGGGGGTGATGGGTGAGTGGGACTCGGTGTGAGTTAGGACACGGGGTCAGTGAGCACAGGGGGTGATGGGTGAGTGGGACTGGGTATGAGTTAGGACACGGGTCAGTGAGCACAGGGTGTGATGGGTGAGCGGGACTCGGTGCGAGTTAGGACATGAGGCAGTGGGCACAGGGGGTGATGGGTGAGTGGGACTGGGTGTGAGTTAGGACACGGGGCAGTGAGCACAGGGGGTGATGGGTGAGTGGGACTCGGTGTGAGTTAGGACACGGGGCAGTGAGCACAGGGGGTGATGGGTGAGTGGGACTCGGTGTGAGTTAGGACACGGGGCAGTGAGCACAGGGGGTGATGGGTGAGTGGGACTGGGTGCGAGTTAGGACACGGGGCAGTGAGCACAGGGGGTGACGGGTGAGTGGGACTGGGTGTGAGTTAGGACACGGGGTCAGTGAGCACAGGGGGTGATGGGTGAGTGGGACTGGGTGTGAGTTAGGACCCGGGGCAGTGAGCACAGGGGGTGATGGGTGAGTGGGACTGGGTATGAGTTAGGACACGGGTCAGTGAGCACAGGGTGTGATGGGTGAGCGGGACTCGGTGCGAGTTAGGACATGAGGCAGTGGGCACAGGGGGTGATGGGTGAGTGGGACTGGGTGTGAGTTAGGACACGGGGCAGTGAGCACAGGGGGTGATGGGTGAGTGGGACTCGGTGTGAGTTAGGACCCGGGGCAGTGAGCACAGGGGGTGATGGGTGAGTGGGACTCGGTGTGAGTTAGGACACGGGGCAGTGAGCACAGGGGGTGATGGGTGAGTGGGACTGGGTGCGAGTTAGGACACGGGGCAGTGAGCACAGGGGGTGACGGGTGAGTGGGACTGGGTGTGAGTTAGGACACGGGGTCAGTGAGCACAGGGGGTGATGGGTGAGTGGGACTGGGTGTGAGTTAGGACCCGGGGCAGTGAGCACAGGGGGTGATGGGTGAGTGGGACTGGGTGTGAGTTAGGACACGGGGCAGTGAGCACAGGGGGTGATGGGTGAGTGGGACTGGGTGTGAGTTAGGACACTGGTCAGTGAGCACAGGGGGTGATGGGTGAGTGGAACTGGGTGTGAGTTAGGACACGGGGCAGTGAGCACAGGGGGTGATGGGTGAGCGGGACTGGGTGCGAGTTAGGACACGGGGCAGTGAGCACAGGGGGTGATGGGTGAGCGGGACTGGGTGCGAGTTAGGACACGGGGCAGTGAGCACAGGGGGTGATGGGTGAGCGGGACTGGGTGTGAGTTAGGACACGGGGCAGCGAGCACAGGGGGTGATGGGTGAGCGGGACTGGGTGTGAGTTAGGACACGGGGCAGCGAGCACAGGGGGTGATGGGTGAGCGGGACTGGGTGTGAGTTAGGACACGGGGCAGTGAGCACAGGGGGTTATGGGTGAGCGGGACTGGGTGTGAGTTAGGACACGGGGCAGTGAGCACAGGGGGTGATGGGTGAGCGGGACTGGGTGTGAGTTAGGACACGGGGGCAGTGAGCACAGTGGGTGATGGGTGAGCGGGACTCGGTGCGAGTTAGGACACGGGGCAGTGAGCACAGGGGATGATGGGTGAGTGGGACTGGGTGTGATTTAGGACACGGGGCAGCGAGCACAGTGGGTGGGTGAGCGGGACTCGATGCGAGTTAGGACACGGGGCAGTGAGCACAGCGGGTGATGGGTGAGTGGGACTGGGTGTGAGTTAGGACACGGGGCAGTGAGCACAGGGGGTGATGGGTGAGTGGGACTGGGTGTGAGTTAGGACACGGGTCAGTGAGCACAGGGGGTGATGGGTGAGTGGGACTGGGTGTGAGTTAGGACACGGGTCAGTGAGCACAGGGGGTGATGGGTGAGTGGGACTGGGTGCGAGTTAGGACACGAGGCAGTGAGCACAGGGGGTGATGGGTGAGCGGTACTTGGTGTGAGTTAGGACACGGGGCAGTGAGCACAGGGGGTGATGGGTGAGTGGGACTCGGTGTGAGTTAGGACACGCGGCAGTGAGCACAGGGGGTGATGGGTGAGCGGGACTCGGTGTGAGTTAGGACACGCGGCAGTGAGCACAGGAGGTGATGGGTGAGCGGGACTGGGTGCGAGTTAGGACATGGGGCAGTGAGCACAGGGGGTGATGGGTGAGCGGGACTGGGTGCGAGTTAGGACACGCGGCAGTGAGCACAGGAGGTGATGGGTGAGCGGGACTGGGTGCGAGTTAGGACACAGGGCAGTGAGCACAGGGGGTGATGGGTGAGCGGGACTGGGTGCGAGTTAGGACACGGGGACAGTGAGCACGGGGTGATGGGTGAGTGGGACTGGGTGTGAGTTAGGACACGGGGCAGTGAGCACAGGGGGTGATGGGTGAGTGGGACTGGGTGTGAGTTAGGACACGGGCTGCCCTAATTCGCAAGTTCATTTGGTTGCTGTACCTGTGGGCGGGAGCTATACTGTGCGGGTGCGCACTGCGTGAGGGTGAGAGTGCAGGCGGGGTGGCGGATGGGGGTTTTAGGCATTTCTCTCGCTTGTGCCAGCACCTCGGATATTTTATTTCCAGTTGTGTCTGTTAAATTAAGCATGTGAACAGTAGCTACAACAGGACTGGGAGCGGGGAAGTGATGAATTATCGATGAGCCACTCTCTTGACAAAGATGCACTGTGATAACTGAGCCAATTACACAAAGGTCTCCTTGTTGGACCCGCTGTCAAACCAGAGCGTGTCCTAGTGATCCAAACACAGCGATGTGAGAATGACCAGATCGTCTGTTTTAGTGATGTTGGTCGAGGGATAAATATTGGCCCCAGGACACCGGGGAGAACTCCCCCTGCTCTTCTTCCAATAGTGGCCCCGGGATCTTTTACATCCACCCGAGAGGGCAGACGGGGCCTCGGTTTAACGTCTCATCCGAAAGACGGCCCCTCCGACAGTGCGGCACTCCCTCAGTACTGCCCCTCCGACAGTGCGGCGCTCCCTCAGTACTGCCCCTCCGACAGTGCGGCGCTCCCTCAGTACTGCCCCTCCGACAGTGCGGCGCTCCCTCAGTACTGCCCCTCCGACAGTGCGGCTCTCCCTCAGTACTGCCCCTCCGACAGTGCGGCGCTCCCTCAGTACTGCCCCTCCGACAGTGCGGCACTCCCTCAGTACTGCCCCTCCGACAGTGCGGCGCTCCCTCAGTACTGCCCCTCCGACAGTGCGGCGCTCCCTCAGTACTGCCCCTCCGACAGTGCGGCGCTCCCTCAGTACTGCCCCTCCGACAGTGCGGAGCTCCCTCAGTACTGCCCCTCCGACAGTGCGGCACTCCCTCAGTACTGCCCCTCCGACAGTGCGGCGCTCCCTCAGTACTGCCCCTCCGACAGTGCGGCGCTCCCTCAGTACTGCCCCTCCGACAGTGCGGCGCTCCCTCAGTACTGCCCCTCCGACAGTGCGGCGCTCCCTCAGTACTGCCCCTCCGACAGTGCGGCGCTCCCTCAGTACTGCCCCTCCGACAGTGCGGCGCTCCCTCAGTACTGCCCCTCCGACAGTGCGGCGCTCCCTCAGTACTGCCCCTCCGACAGTGCGGAGCTCCCTCAGTACCGCCCCTCCGACAGTGCGGCGCTCCCTCAGTACTGCCCCTCCGACAGTGCGGCACTCCCTCAGTACTGCCCCTCCGACAGTGCGGCACTCCCTCAGTACTGCCCCTCCGACACTGGTGAAATCAGATGAATATTGGGGGTTAACCCCGCCTCACACCCCACCACGATCTGACCCACTCGCGGAGGATGGTGAGTAAAGTCACTGGAGGATGTGTCATTGTACCTGTCTGACATTCTGCAGCGCCAACAGGAGTCCGGCTGCAGTAACTTCCCAGGAAGTTTGTGAAATGGGCCGCTTGTGTTCGAAGCCTCCTCGGTGAAGGGTATGAGGCGCGGGAGGGGAGGGGAGGGTGAGGGGACGAGATACAGATCACCCCCAGGGTGAAGGGGGCAATGGGTTGACCCAAGATCGCAGCTTGGCTCCGGCCACCCCGTGCCCACCCACTGCCCTCTGCGATGTGTGAGGGACTTCAGATCACAGCTCACCTTAAAGCAAATATTGTCACAGCTTTGCCCAGTAACCGGCTCGTGCAGGTGAGGGAGAGGCTGGTGTTTGTGTTTTAGGTGTGAGGCCAGATATCCGCACTGGATATCTGGCCCTACCCCTTGCACAAACTCCCCGCTCTCGCCATTCTTCCTCCCTACCTTTCCCGAGGAGATCGTCACCAGGGCTGGAGGGGCCCTGGGACCTCAACCCATTCGTGGCTCTGTGGGCAGCTCTCTCTCGCTTCTGTCACAAGGTCGTGGGATCCAGTCCCACTCCAGAGACTCGAGGCCAATAATCCAGGCCGACACTCCCAGTGCCAGTACTGAGGGAGTGCCACAGTGCCGGAGGGGCGGTACTGAGGGAGTGCCGCACTGTCGGAGGGGCAGTACTGAGGGAGTGCCACACTGTCGGAGGGGCAGTACTGAGGGAGTGCCGCACTGTCGGAGGGGCAGTACTGAGGGAGCACCGCACTGTCGGAGGGGCAGTACTGAGGGAGCGCCGCACTGTCGGAGGTGCAGTACTGAGGGAGCCCCACACTGTCGGAGGGGCGGTACTGAAGGAGTGCCGCACTGTCGGAGGTGCCGTCTCTCGGATGAGATGTTAAACCGAGGCCCCGTCTGCCCTCTCGGGTGGATGTAAAAGATCCCGGGGCCACTATTGGAAGAAGAGCAGGGGGAGTTCTCCCCGGTGTCCTGGGGCCAATATTTATCCCTCGACCAACTTCACTAAAACAGATGATCAGGGTCATTATCACATCGCTGTGTGTGGGAGCTTGCTGTGCGCAAATTGGCGTTTCCCACATTACAACAGCGACTACACTCCAAAAGAAAGTACTTCATTGGCTGTGAGGCGCTTTGGGACGAGCCGAGATGGTGGAAGGTGCTGTCGAAATGGGGAGTTTGGTCTTTCCCGTGTGCATTAGTTGGGGTGGAGTGGCAATGGCGGGGGTGGGAGACACGGGTTCGGGCTTGTTTGTGATGCTCCACACAGTCTAATAGCCGCCACTGTCCAGGTTTGCGCAGGTCCGACGGTCAGTCGGATGAGAAGACGGGGGAGGGTTGCAGTCCACGGAGGGACTGTACCTCAGCTGGCGATGGTGGGGCGGGGTGGGGGGGGGAGAGGGGAGGGCAGACAGGGAGGCCGCACAAGAAGTTCAATGATTGGGTATCAATGGTCTTCATAGATAGAGGCATAAAAGCAAGGACGTTATTGCTAAACCCTTTATAAACTCCTGGTTATCCCCAGCTGGAGTATTGTGACCAATTCTGGGCACCGTACTTTAGGGAGGATGTCGAGGCCTTGGAGAGGGTCCAGGGGGAGAGTGACCAGAACGGTCCCGGGGGGGATGAGGGACTTCAGTGAGGTGGGGAGACTGGAGAAGCCGGGGTTGGAGCAGAGAAGGTTAAGGGGGAGATTTGATCGAGGTGTTCACAATCACGGGGGGGTTTGACGGAGTAAATCAGGAGAGACTGATCCCGGGGGCAGGAGGGCCGGTAACCAGAGGGACACGGATTGATGATAATCGGCGATGGAACCAGAGGGGGAGATGAGGAGAATGTTTTTACGCAGCGAGGTGTTGTGATCGGGAACGCGCTGCCTGAAAGGGCGGTGGGAGCAGATTCAATCGTGACTTTCAAACCGGGAATTGGATCAATACTGGGACAGGAGAAATGTGCCCGGGGCTGTGGGGAAAGAGCAGGGGGGGAGTGGGACTGATTGGATCGCTCTGTCACAGAGCCGGCACAGCACGGGCTCGAGGGGCCCAATGGCCTCCTCCTGTGCTGGGTGATTAGATAAGCCGATGTATAAAGCAGCCGAACGATGACCCCCTGACCTACTCACGTACCATCTCCGTCTGAACTCCTACCTGCAAGGATGTGTTGCTCGGGGAGAGCGGGGGGGGGAAAACGATTCTCTGAGGGGTCCGGGGTACCAGGGCCGAAACCGCCACGGATTCTCACCGGGCCCCAGACCAGTTGTCGTGTTGCTCGCTGTGTGAAAACAGGGCAATAAACGGTCGGTCAAACGGTACATTAAGAGTCAACAAAGCAACGACAGATCTAACCCTTTATCCTGTGTGGGCAGCTGATAAACTGTTGCCGTGGAAACACTATATACCTGGCCCAGATCTCCTGTGGTCAAACCACAAGTATTCACATCGGCCTCAATTCTTCGGTCTAATAACTTATTTAACGTTGCACTTCTCTCAAGTGGGAGATTAGAATTGAATATTTCACACGGTTCAGTGCCAGGGCCCACACAACACGGGATAGATACAGAGCAAAGCTCCCTCTGCACTGTCCCATCAAACACTCCCAGGGCAGGTACAGGGGGTTAGATACAGAGTAAAGCTCCCTCTGCACTGTCCCATCAAACACTCCCAGGGCAGGTACAGGGGGTTAGATACAGAGTAAAGCTCCCTCTACACTGTCCCATCAAACACTCCCAGGGCAGGTACAGCACGGGGTTCGATACAGAGTAAAGCTCCCTCTGCACTGTCCCATCAAACACTCCCAGGGCAGGTACAGCACGGGGTTCGATACAGAGTAAAGGTCCTGAAAGGGTGGTAGAGGCAGAAACCCTCATTTAAAATGTCCTTGGATTATGCACCTGAAGTGCCGTAACCTACAGGGCTACGGACCCAGAGCGGGAAAGTGGCATTAGGCTGGGTAGCTCTTGGTCGGCCGGCACGGACACAATGGGCCGAAATGACCTCCTGCCGTGCTGTAAATTTCTATGATTCTGCAATTTTATTAATGTCTTCATCGTAGTCAAGAGTGCGACCTCAAGGGGGAAGACAGGGAGCACGCTGTCAATGTGGTGTCTCCATCACGTCCCCCCATCGAGTGATGGATTGTCAGGAAGAGTAACCTGTTCCTTCGTGTCCTGCCGCTCAGGAAGTGAGACTGTCTGGATATGGTCCTGGGAAGCAGCGATGTGGTAAATGGTACAAGGAGGATTAAATATCGACAGCAGTAGAGTGCTGCCCACAACCTGTTATCTGCCTGCAGACCATGCAGTCGGCTTTATTAGTCCTCATCTCCCACCCCGCCTCCCGTCTCCGACCAGATAGATCCAAATCCCCAACCTCTGCCCCGCTGGGATCTGTTGACGTGGTCAGTCCTGGGGGTGCCTTTATACGCAGGGCAGGAGGGGGCTAACAGGGCAGTGGGAATCACTGCAGGTCCCCACATGTTGATTTAGAGGTCGTGGGTTCGAGTCCCACTCCAGTGACCTTAGTCCCATGATCCTGGCCGACCCTCCCGGTGCCAGTACAGAGGGAGCGCTGCACTGTCGGAGGGGCGGTACTGAGGGAGCGCCGCACTGTCGGAGGGGCAGTACTGAGGGAGTGCCGCACTGTCGGAGGGGCAGTACTGAGGGAGCGCCGCACTGTCGGAGGGGCAGTACTGAGGGAGTGCCGCACTGTCGGAGGGGCAGTACCGAGGGAGTGCCGCACTGTCGGAGGGGTAGTACTGAGGGAGTGCCGCACTGTCGGAGGGGCTGTATTTCGGATGAGACGTTAAACCGAGGCCCCGTCTGCCCTCTTGGGTGGATGTAAAAGATCCCGGGGCCACTATTGGAAGAAGAGCAGGGGGAGTTCTCCCCGGTGTCCTGGGGCCAATATTTATCCCTCGACCAACATCACTAAAACAGATGATCTGGGTCATTATCACATCGCTGTGTGTGGGAGCTTGCTGTGCGCAAATTAGCGTTTCCCACATTACAACAGTGAGCACACTCCAAAAAAAGTGCTTCATTGGCTGTGAAGCGCTTTGGCACATCCTGAGGTGGTGACAGGCGCTATATAGATGCAAGCTCTTTATTCCGTTTCGCCAGGTGGAGGAAGTAACAAATGCAAAGAATCGCTTGATGGAGTGTTGCTAATTGACAGACTGCGCTCTCCAGGGCTGAACTCCACCCTCGATCTCCTGTGGATTGTCTCCAATAAAATCATCTTCAGCCTGCCGGGAAGAATTGATCACCTCTGGTTCCCTGCGCAGAGTGCCAGGGTAACAGCAGCGCTTGATACTAAAACCGGCGTGCAATCGATGGGCTGCTCCTCACACCACAGTAAAGTCTCTGCCTGGGTAACCATGGCCCGTGATTCACCGCGGCCCGGGGCCGAGACAGCACACACAAAGGTCACCCGCTGGTGAACGTCTGTCCCGCAGTCCCGACAATCATTAACCCGGGGCTCACAAGGTCACGCACTCTCTCCCTCGTGTCCGAGTCACAAGGTTGTGGTTCGAGTCCCCACTCCAGACACTCGAGTCCCATAATCCAGGCCAACACTCCCAGTGCTAGTACTGAGGGAGCGCCGCACTGTCGGAGGGGCAGTACTGAGGGAGTGTCGCACTGTCGGAGGGGCAGTACTGAGGGAGCACCGCACTGTCGGAGGGGCAGTACTGAGGGAGTGCCGCACTGTCGGAGGGGCAGTACTGAGGGAGTGCCGCACTGTCGGAGGGGCGGTACTGAGGGAGCGCCGCACTGTCGGAGGGGCGGTACTGAGGGAGCGCCGCACTGTCGGAGGGGCAGTACTGAGGGAGTGCCGTACTGTCGGAGGGGCAGTACTGAGGGAGTGTCGCACTGTCGGAGGGGCAGTACTGAGGGAGCGTCGCACTGTCGGAGGGGCAGTACTGAGGGAGCGCCGCACTGTCGGAGGGGCAGTACTGAGGGAGTGCCGCACTGTCGGAGGGGCAGTACTGAGGGAGCACCGCACTGTCGGAGGGGCAGTACTGAGGGAGCGCTGCACTGTCGGAAGGGCGGTACTGAGGGAGCGCCGCACTGTCGGAGGGGCGGTGCTGAGGGAGTGCCGCACTGTCGGAGGGGCAGTACTGAGGGAGCGCCACACTGTCGGAGGGGCAGTACTGAGGGAGCGCCGCACTGTTGGAGGGGTAGTACTGAGGGAGCGCCGCACTGTCGGAGGGGCAGTACTGAGGGAGCGCTGCACTGTCGGAAGGGCGGTACTGAGGGAGCGCCGCACTGTCGGAGGGGCAGTACTGAGGGAGCGCCGCACTGTCGGAGGGGCAGTACTGAGGGAGCGCCGCACTGTCGGAGGGGCTGCCTTTCGGATGAGACGTTAAACCGAGGCCCCGTCTGCCCTCTCGGGTGGATGTAAAAGATCCACTATTGGAAGAAGAGCAGGGGATTTCTCCCCGGTGTCCTGGGGCCAATATTTATCCCTCGACCAACATCACTAAAACAGATGATCTGGGTCATTATCACATCGCTGTGTGTGGGAGCTTGCTGTGCGCAAATTGGCGTTTCCCACATTACAACAGTGACCGCACTCCAATAGTACTTAATTGGCTGTAAAGCGCTTTGAGACGTCCGGTGGCCTTGAAAGGCGCTATATAAATCCAAGTCTTTCTACTTTTATAAATAGAGACACAGAGTACAAAAGCAAGGACGTTATTGCTAAACCCTTTATAAACTCCTGGTTATCCCCAGCTGGAGTATTGCGGCCAATTCTGGGCACCGTACTTTAGGGAGGATGTGAAGGCCCTGGAGAGGGTCCAGGGGGAGAGTGACCAGAACGGTCCCGGGGGGATGAGGGACTTCAGTGACGTGGGGAGACTGGAGAAGCCGGGGTTGTTCCCCCTGGAGCAGAGAAGGTTAAGGGGGAGATTTGATCGAGGTGTTCACAATCACGGGGGGGGTTCTGACGGAGTAAATCAGGAGAGACTGTTCCCGGGGGGCAGGAGGGCCGGTAACCAGAGGGACACGGATTGATGATAATCGGCGATGGAACCAGAGGGGGAGACGAGGAGAATGTTTTTACGCAGCGAGTTGTTGTGATCGGGAACGCGCTGCCTGAAAGGGCGGTGGGAGCAGATTCAATCGTGACTTTCAAACCGGGAATTGGATCAATACTGGGACAGGAGAAATGTGCCCGGGGCTGTGGGGAAAGAGCAGGGGGGAGTGGGACTGATTGGATCGCTCTGTCACAGAGCCGGCACAGCACGGGCTCGAGGCGCCCAATGGGATCCTCCTGTGCTGGGTGATTGGATTTTGATTGTTCGCCCAGTTTGCTCACAGCAGCGTCCGGGAGATTAATCCTTTAATTCCTGGAGGTGGGAGGTGATGTGAGGAACAGGAATCTGTGCAACCTGCGCTTACTCTGAGACGCACCAGACACTCCCGCTCTGCAAAGCTCACAATCACCAACGTCACACAGCACAAAGGCCAACAGGGATTAAACCACCAGGAGCCAAATGACTGATGATTAAAACCCAAAGTATTTGCTTTCATACTGCACCTTTCCCCGTTCCCAGTGGTCAGCACTCCCTCAGAGTCAGACCTCCGCACCACCCTTCATAGCTAGCAATGCACATGCTTCAAGGTGGGGGGGGAAAGAGAGAGAATGGGTTTTACCCCACCCCCCAGACAATGTGGAATTTTTACGTTACAAATCTTCACCGGCTTTCCAAACTAAAATCATTAAACACATCTCATGTTTCCTCCCCAACAGTTCTCCCTCAGTACCGCCCCTCCGACAGTGCGGCACTCCCTCAGTACTGCCCCTCCGACAGTGCGGCACTCCCTCAGTACCGCCCCTCCGACAGTGCGGCGCTCCCTCAGTACCGCCCCTGTGACAGTGCGGCACTCCCTCAGTACTGCCCCTCCGACAGTGCGGTGCTCCCTCAGTACCGCCCCTGTGACAGTGCGGCACTCCCTCAGTACTGCCCCTGTGACAGTGCGGTGCTCCCTCAGTACTGCCCCTCTGACGGTGCGATGCTCCCTCAGTACTGGCACTGTCAGCCTGAACGATGGGCTCAGGACTGTGGATTCAGATTTGAACGCACGACCTCCTGACTCAGGGTCTCAGTCACGGTGCGGGGGTGGGGGGGTGGAGGGGGGGTCGCGGCTGACGGCAGACTGTGGCTAAGGGCGGACTTGGATTGGAGCGGAGTCAGTGTGGGGGTGAAGGGCTGGCCGGCCAAGGGGAGCAGCGCGACAGAAGTCTGAAGGTGGCACAGAACGCCGTCACGAGTAAATCAGAGATGTTTTGACAACAGTGTCCTCAGGCCCCAGGCTCAAAGACAAAGCCGTGGGGTATTAATACACTCAGGCTCCCGGCCCGTTTACACAGAGATTACATGGACAGTAATGGAACTCTGCCTCTGGGACACCAGCCAAGCAACACAAATACCACGGCCTCCATTCCATACCCAGAACAAAGGTACTCCCATTTCTACACCGCCCCTCAGCACGTGACACAGCACTTCACAGCCAATTAGGTTCTTTTTTTGGAGTGTAGTCCCTGTTGTAATGCAAGAAACGCGGCAGCCAATTTGCGCACAGCAAGCTCCCACACACAGCAATGTGATTATTGCCAGACCAGCTGTTCTATTGAGGGATAAATAATGGCCTCAGGACACCGGGAAGAACTCCCCTGCTCTTCTTCCAATAGTGGCTGTGGGATCTTTTACATCAACCCGAGAGGGCAGACGGGGCCTCGGTTTAACGTCTCATCCCAAAGACGGCAGCTCCGACAGTGCGGCACTCCCTCAGTACTGCCCCTCCGACAGTGCGGCGCTCCCTCAGTACTGCCCCTCCGACAGTGCGGCGCTCCCTCAGTACTGCCCCTCCGACAGTGCGGCACTCCCTCAGTACTGCCCCTCCGACAGTGCGGCGCTCCCTCAGTACTGCCCCTCCGACAGTGCAGCGCTCCCTCAGTACTGCCCCTCCGACAGTGCGGCGCTCCCTCAGTACTGCCCCTCCGACAGTGCAGCGCTCCCTCAGTACTGCCCCTCTGACAGTGCGACACTCCCTCAGTACTGCCCCTCCGACAGTGCGGGGCTCCCTCCGTACTGCCCCTCCGACAGTGAGGCACTCCCTCAGTACTGCCCCTCCGACATTGCGGCACTCCCTCAGTACTGCCCCTCCGACAGTGCGGCACTCCCTCAGTACTGCCCCGCCGACAGTGCGGCACTCCCTCAGTACTGCCCCTCCGACAGTGCGGCACTCCCTCAGTACTGCCCCTCCGACAGTGCGGCGCTCCCTCAGTACTGCCCCTCCGACAGTGCTGCGCTCCCTCAGTACTGCCCCTCTGACAGTGCGACACTCCCTCAGTACTGCCCCTCCGACAGTGCGGCACTCCCTCAGTACTGCCCCTCCGACAGTGCGGCACTCCCTCAGTACTGCCCCTCCGACAGTGCGGCGCTCCCTCAGTACTGCCCCTCCCACAGTGCAGCACTCCCTCAGCACTGCCCCTCCGACAGTGCGGCGCTCCCTCAGTACTGCCCCTCTGACAGCGCAGCGCTCCCTCAGTACTTCACTGGGAGTGTCGGCCTGGATTATCGGCTTAAGTCTCTGGAGTGGGACTCAACCCCACGACCCTGTGACAAGAGGCGAGGGAGGGAGAGCTACCCACTGAGCTAAGGCAAACACCGAGGATTGTATACAGTGGGAGTGAATGGGAAGGGGTTTTATCCATTGGGATTCTGCACAATGGGAGTGAATGGGAAGCAAAAGGTGTAAGAACATAAGAAATAGGAGCAGGAGTCAGCCATACGGCCCCTCGAGCCTGCTCCACCATTTAATACAATCATGGCTGATCCGATCATGGACTCAGCTCCACTTTCCTGCCCGCCCCCCATAACCCCTTATTTCCTTATCGGTTAAGAAACTGTCTATCTCTGTCTTAAATATATTCAATGACCCAGCCTCCACAGCTCTCTGGGGCAGCGAATTCCAAAGATTTACAACCCTCTGAGAGAAGAAATTTCTCCTCATCTCAGTTTTAAATGGGCGGCCCCTTATTCTAAGACCATGCCCCCTAGTTCTAGTCTCCCCCATCAGTGGGAACATCCTCTCTGCATCCACCTTGTCAAGCCCCCTCAGTATCTTATACTTCTGAACTCCATTGAGTAGAGGCCCAACCTACACAACCTTTCCTCATAAGTCAACCCCCTCATCTCTGGTATCAACCGAGTGAACCTTCTCTGAACTGCCTCCAAAGCAAGTATATCCTTTCGTAAATATGGAAACCAAAACTGCACGCAGTACTCCAGGTGTGGCCTTGTCCGCATTATCCCGGACGAGCCCCGCCATCTTTTTCTTCTGGAATTTTTTGAGGATGTAACTAGCAGAGTGGACAAGGGAGAACCAGTGGATGTGGTGTATTTGGACTTTCAAAAGGCTTTTGACAAGGTCCCACACAAGAGATTGGTGTGTAACATTAAAGCACATGGTGTTGGGGTAATGTACTGATGTGGATAGAGAACTGGTTGGCAGACAGGAAGCAGAGAGTCGGGATAAACGAGTCCTTTTCAGATTGGCAGGCAGTGACTAGTGGAATGCCACAGGGCTCTGTGCTGGGACCCCAGCTATTTACAATATACATTAATGATTTGGATGAAGGAATTGAATGTAAT
Source organism: Pristiophorus japonicus (assembly GCF_044704955.1). Classification (NCBI taxonomy): domain Eukaryota; kingdom Metazoa; phylum Chordata; class Chondrichthyes; family Pristiophoridae; genus Pristiophorus; species Pristiophorus japonicus. Next base: position 1,669,089 of record NC_092003.1, read on the forward strand.
ATCTCCAAGTTTGCAGATGACACTAAGCTGGGTGGCAGTGTGAGCTGTGAGGAGGATGCTAAGAGGCTGCAGGGTGACTTGGACAGGTTAGGTGAGTGGGCAAATGCATGGCAGATGCAGTATAATGTGGATAAATGTGAGGTTATCCACTTTGGTGGCAAAAACACGAAGGCAGAATATTATCTGAATGGTGGCAGATTAGGAAAAGGGGAGGTGCAACGAGACCTGGGTGTCACGGTTCATCAGTCATTGAAAGTTGGCATGCAGGTACAGCAGGTGGTGAAGGCAAATGGTATGTTGGCCTTTATAGCGAGAGGATTTGAGTATAGGAGCAGGGAGGTCTTTCTGCAGTTGTACAGGGCCTTGGTGAGGCCTCACCTGGAATATTGTGTTCAGTTTTGGTCTCCTAATCTGAGGAAGGACGTTCTTGCTATTGAGGGAGTGCAGCGAAGGTTCACCAGACTGATTCCAGGGATGGCAGGACTGACATATGAGGAGAGACTGGATTAACTGGGCCTTTATACACTGGAGTTTAGAAGGATGAGAGGGGATCTCATAGAAACATATAAAATTCTGACGGGACTGGACAGGTTAGATGCGGGAAGAATGTTCCCGATGTTGGTAAGTCCAGAACCAGGGGACATACTCTTAGGATAAGGGGTAGGCCATTTAAGACTGAGATGAGGAGAAACTTCTTCACTCAGAGAGTTGTTAACCTGTGGAATTCCCTGCCGCAGAGAGTTGTTGAGGCCAGTTCATTGGATATATTCAAGAGGGGGTTAGATGTGGCCCTTACAGTTAAAGGGATCAAGGGGTATGGAGAGAAAGCAGGAAAGGGGAACTGAGGTGAATGATCAGCCATGATCTTATTGAATGGTGGTGCAGGCTCGAAGGGCCGAATGGCCTACTCCTGCACCTATTTTCTATGTTTCTATGTCTCACCAATAACTGTAGCAAGACTTCCCTGCTTTTATACTCCATCCCCTTTGCAATAAAGGCCAAGATACTATTGGCCTTCCTGATCACTTGCTGTACCTGTATACTATACTTTTATGATCCATTCCGTTCTGACTCAATCATGAGTTGAATCATTGAATTTTTTTTTCTGATCATCCTCGAGGATGTTGCCTGGACTGGAGAATTTTAGTGATGAGGAAAGATTGGAGAGGCTGGGGTTGTTTTCTTTGGAACAGAGGAGGCTGAGGGGAGAGCTGATTGAGGTGTATAAAATGATGAGGGGCCTGGATAGAGTGGATAGGACGGACCTGTTTCCCTTGGCAGAGGGGTCAACAACCAGGGGGCATAGATTTAAAGTAATTGGGGGGAGGTTTAAAGGGGAAAGGTTTAAGAACATCAGAAATAGGAGCAGGCGTAGGCCAAAGGGCCCCTCTGGAACTCGCTGCCTGAAAGGGCAGAAACCCTCACCACATTTAAACAGGACTTGGATGTGCACCTGAAGTGCTGTAACCTACAGGGCTACGGACCCAGAGCAGGAAAGTGGGATTAGGCCGGGTAGCTCTTGGTCGGCCGGAGCGGACACGATGGGCCGAAATGGCCTCCTTCCGTGCTGTAAATATCTGTGATTCTATGATCCCGAGAGGGAAGGGAAAGAGACCCAAATTTCACCCCCCCCACCAATCGCTCCCCAGATTGAGCCAGTGAAGTGCTGCAGATAGAAACACTTTGCAATTGTTGATAACATTCCTATAAAAAGCGAGATGGCCGTATATGGGATTGTACACACAGCAGTGTTTCTGTGTGTACCACCCAGCCAACTCTTCCCCCCCCCCACTGGCACCCACAGTGACGGGCGCATCTCCTGACTGAACCCTCCCACGTCACTTCCCGTCGGCGCCAGGGGAGGGGTCAATGGGTAAAAGATGGCAGCTTCCCTCCTGCAGAAGGCCAGCGAGCCGGTTGAGGCGACGTTGAACAAAGCGGTTCCAGCCCACGGTGGGGGCAGATTCGACACGACAGCTCCCTCTGCCCTGCTCAGCATCATTGCCCGTGTGTTCAGTGTGTGTGTGTGTGTGTCACACTGACACAGGACTTTACAGAACAATCCATTCTGCCAGGGAGCCCGTGTAAACTGCAAGGGTTGGAGCAGCTCTACAACTGACTCATCGATATTAACTTGTTGGGTACCGATCGCTCCCATCTCACGCCCGCCTTCAAACCCCCGCGCGGCCCGGTATGGACATCCCCCCCGTATATCGTCCCCCACCCCTCCGTATATCCCCACCCCCCGTATATCGTCCCTCCCTCTCTCTCTCACCCCCCCCCCCGTATATTGTTCCCCCCCCGTATATTGTTCCCCCCCGTCCTCTCCCCACCCCTCCGTATATCCCCACCCCCCGTATATCGTCCCCCACCCCTCCGTATATACCCACCCCCCGTATATCGTCCCCCACCCCTCCGTATATCCCCACCCCTCCGTATATCCCCACCCCCCATATATCGTCCCCCACCCCTCCGTATATCCCCACCCCCCGTATATCGTCCCCCACCCCTCCGTATATCCCCACCCCCCGTATATCGTCCCTCCCTCTCTCTCTCACCCCCCCCCCCGTATATTGTTCCCCCCCGTCCTCTCCCCACCCCTCCGTATATCCCCACCCCCCGTATATCGTCCCTCCCTCTCACCCCCCCCCGTATATTGTTCCACCCCCGTCCTCTCCCCACCCCTCCATATATCCCCCCCCCCTTATTTCGTCCCCTCCTCCCCGTACATCGTCCCTCCCTCCCCCTCCCCCTCCTCCATATATCATTCCACCCCCCCTCCGAGCATCGTTTCTAGCCCAGGCAGGCTCACACACCCTCTACATACAGGTTACCTCTGCGCTCGACTCCACCAATAGTCACCATCCATTTGGCCCCCTCCCCGCGGGCAGCCCTACCTCTCCCTTCCCCCCCTCGGGCAACCTGCCTCATATACTCGACCCCTCCCTCGGGCAGCCCTGCCTCTCTCTCTCTCTCCTCGGGGCACCCCCTCCTCCCGAGTGCCGACAGAGTCCAGTTTCAATCCCGGGGCGGTGCTGCAGTTAGCCAATCCCATTTGGCCGGGATGCGACACTGGGATTGGGGAGCTGGGGGGGGAAGGAGTGGCGGAGGGGAGAGGGAATCAGCCCGGGATCCTGTCCTGTCTCTCTCCTGCTGCAGCGCGCACCAACAGCAAGATCAGGTTGAACTGCGATGCCCTACATGGTCAAATAGTGGGCCAAAATGACATTCCGTGTGTGATGCTGGACGTGTGGCCTCCTACCCCTGCAGACACACCCCGAGACAGCCAGTGTTTCCAGGAGAGAGCGGAAAAGTGGGTAAAAATCTGATTGGTGGTCCTTACAACCAGACATTTAAAAAAATAACATGATTCAAAGTGGACCAGCTGGTATGGCCAACAATGAAATGGTTACCGAACTGGACTGGAAACCCATCAATCAGGAAGGAGTTCTTGTACAATCGACCCAACCTTTCAAAACAAATAAACATAGTAACAGCTGAATACCTATTAAAAACTGCTCGCAATGTGGAAGGAGAGAAACAAATATCGCTCATTGCTTCACACCGAGCAGTACCCGGGCCTACACTCCACCTGCTGGCCAGCCTCAGCATCACAGCCCCCCAGAAATGAATAAATTGCTTGTTACGTGCATTTCTATAGCGCCTTTCACCACCTCAGGACATCCCAACCAGCTTCACAGCCAATTAAGTCGTTTCGGAGCATAATCACTGTTGTAATGCAGCGAAACGCGGCAGCCAATTTGCGCACAGCAAGCTCTCACAATGTGATTAATAATGTCTTTCAGTGATGTTAGTTGATGGTGCGGGGCTCCCTCAGTACTGTCCCTCCGACAGTGCGGCACTCCCTCAGTACTGCCCCTCCGACAGTGCGGCACTCCCTCAGCACTGCCCCTCCGACAGTGCGGCGCTCCCTCAGCACTGCCCCTCCGACAGTGCGGCGCTCCCTCAGTACTGCCCCTCCGACAGTGCAGCGCTCCCTCAGTACCGGCCCTCCGACAGTGCGGCGTTCCCTCAGTACCGCCCCTCCGACAGTGCGGCGCTCCCTCAGTACTGTCCCTCCGACAGTGCGGCACTCCCTCAGTACCGGCCCTCCGACAGTGCGGTGTTCCCTCAGTACTGTCCCTCCGACAGTGCAGCGCTCCCTCAGTACCGGCCCTCCGACAGTGCGGCGTTCCCTCAGTACCGGCCCTCCGACAGTGCGGTGTTCCCTCAGTACTGTCCCTCCGACAGTGCGGCACTCCCTCAGTACTGCCCCTCCGACAGTGCGGCACTCCCTCAGTACTGCCCCTCCGACAGTGCGGCGCTCCCTCAGTACTGCCCCTCCGACAGTGCGGCGCTCCCTCAGTACTGCCCCTCCGACAGTGCGGCGCTCCCTCAGTACCGCCCCTCCGACAGTGCGGCGCTCCCTCAGTACTGCCCCTCCGACAGTGCGGCACTCCCTCAGTACTGCCCCTCCGACAGTACGGCACTCCCTCAGTACCGCCCCTCCGACAGTGTGGCACTCCCTCAGTACTGCCCCTCCGACAGTGCGGCACTCCCTCATTACTGCCCCTCCGACAGTGCGGCGCTCCCTCAGTACTGCCCCTCCGACAGTGCGGCACTCCCTCAGTACCGCCCCTCCGACAGTGCGGCGCTCCCTCAGTACTGCCCCTCCGACAGTGCGGCACTCCCTCAGTACTGCCCCTCCGACAGTACGGCACTCCCTCAGTACCGCCCCTCCGACAGTGTGGCACTCCCTCAGTACTGCCCCTCCGACAGTGCAGCGCTCCCTCAGTACCGCCCCTCCGACAGTGCGGCACTCCCTCAGTACTGCCCCTCCGACAGTGCGGCACTCCCTCAGTACCGCCCTGGCACTGGGAGTGTCAGGTTGAATTATGGGGGCTAAGTTTCTGATCTCACCAGGGTTGTCCTTTATCTGGAAACATACCCCAATGAGCGTATTCCTTGAAGAGTGGCAGTGTTTTTGTTTAAAAGCGACACGAGCACTAATTGACTATCTGTTTTATTTCTCAGACAATGACAGCAGAGTAACCCCTCCCTGTGGCTGAAAGATGACCATTGGCGCACTGGCAGGATGGGCAGCTCAGCTCAATGGTCACGGAGCCTCCTTTGAAAATGGCCGGCCTGGGCCTCCCTGGGACAGGAACCTATCGGCCCCCCCACTGGGCCTGAACCTTTCCGTCGGCGATTCTGGCTCCGACCCGCTGGGGAATCACACGGTGTGGGAGGTGGTGCTGATCACGCTGGTGACCGGCAGCCTGTCCCTGGTGACAGTGGTGGGAAACGTGTTGGTGGTGCTGTCCTTCAAGGTCAATAAGCAGCTGAGGACGGTGAACAATTACTTCCTGCTCAGCCTGGCCTTTGCCGACCTGATCATCGGCACGGTGACCATGAACCTCTACACCAGCTACATCGTCATGGGCCGCTGGGCATTGGGCAACATGGCCTGCGACCTGTGGTTGGCCTTGGATTACGTCGCCAGCAATGCGTCGGTCATGAACCTGCTGCTGATCAGCTTCGATCGCTACTTCTCTGTGACCCGCCCGCTGACCTACATGGCCAAGCGGACGCCCAGGAGGGCGGCCATCATGATCGGGCTGGCCTGGACTGTCTCCTTTGTGCTCTGGGCGCCCGCCATCCTGCTGTGGCAGTACATTGTGGGCCAGCGAACAGTGCAGCCGGGGAGCTGCTCCATACAGTTCCTCTCGGAGCCCATCATCACCTTCGGCACTGCCATTGCCGCCTTCTACCTGCCCATCACCATCATGACCATCCTGTACTGGTGCATCTACACAGAGACCAAACGGCACACCCGAGAGCTGGCGGCACTCCAGGGCACAGGCAACACGTCCGCCAAGTGGCTGGCTGGCGGCAACGGTCACCCCCAGCCACTCCGGGGGCCCCGGCCGCTGTCCGAGCGGCTCTGGGGGCTCCTGCCCTTCAACGGCAGTCGGGTGGGCCAGCTGAGGGCGGGCATTCAGCACGACAGCAGCAGCTGCGAGAGCTCGGCCCACGGCGGTTCCGCCGACTCGCTGAACACCGCCACCCCACCCGAGCGGGGCGGGCGAGCGGGGCTCTGCCGCGGGGGGGCCAAACGTGGCAGGCAGGGAAGCCCAGCGGCATCGGCCAAGGGAGCTGTGGTCTTCTCGGCGAGGAAGGGGCCGGGGGGCAAGCCGGAGAGCGTGCAACTGCAGGAAACCAGCCTCGCTAAACCCGCGCCCTCAACCACACCGGGCCCGGACCCGTCCGCGGAACACGGGCGCTTGCTGCACAGGACGTCCTCTTCCATTTCGCGCTCGCTGAAGGATGAAGCTTTGGCGGACTACTCCACACCCAGGGCCAAAAGGCAGACGGTCCAAAGGAAGAGGAGGTCCATCATCAAGGAGAAGAAGGCTGCGAAGACGCTGTGTGCCATCCTGCTGGCTTTCATAATCACCTGGACGCCGTACAACATCATGGTGCTGGTGTCCGCCTTCTGCAACGGCTGTGTGCCCGCGCTGCTCTGGCAGCTGGGCTACTGGCTGTGTTACGTGAACAGCACCGTCAACCCCATGTGCTACGCCTTGTGCAACAGGGAGTTCCGCGTCACCTTCAAAATGCTGCTGCTGTGCTGGTGGGACAAGAGGAAGTGGCCAAAGAAAGCCCCTCCAGCGAGGCAAGCCACGCCCTCCTAGGAGCAATGGGGGGAGTGCCCACACCAATGGGACCTCGCGTGGCCCTCCCTTGGCTTACCAGCTAATAAAGCCACAGGGGGACAGGGAGCAGCTCTGAAGGGGCTGACTTGAGGCCCATTCTAAGGACCCCCATCCGAGATGGTTTCTTGACGACGAGACTCCCAATTCCACCCCCCCCCCAAGCCCCCCCCCCCGCTACCTCAAACAAACCTGCACTTCGCACAGTAAAGCATCTGACCATCAGCCACAATGGAACTGAACAGCGTCGACAGGCTCGAGTGGCCTCCTCCTGTTCCCACATCCCGTGGGTCTGCACAAACCACCCTTTTGTGAAGCGCCGTCACTTAAGCAGGCAGAGGCGCAGCCAGAGACGCACACAGCGAGATCCCGGGACACAAGCGAGCTGCCAACGTTTCTTGGTCACATTTTAAAAGTCGCGGCGTGTGCCCGTCTGTTCTCCAGAAATTTTTATCCAAGGTCCTGGAATAAGACTTTTCCGAAACCTCTCGAATGCATCGACAGCCATCAGTGTTAAGAAAGGACTCATCGTTCTACAGGGCCTTTCATCACCTCAGGACTTCCCAAAGCTCTTTACAGCCAATGAAGGAAGTATTTTGTTTTTTTTGAAGTGTAGTCACTGTTGTAATGTGGGAAACGCGGCAGCCAGTTTGTGCACAGCAAGCTCCCACAGACAGCGACGTGATAATGACCGGATCACCGGTTTTGGTGATGTTGGTTGAAGGATAAATATTGGCCCCAGGACACCGGGGAGAACTCCCGCTGCTCTTCTTCCAAGTAGTGCCATGGGATCTCTTACGTCCACCTGAGGTGCCTCGGTTTAACGTCTCATCCGAAAGTCAGCAAACCAAGGCAGGACCGAGAGACTCACACTGACGTGCGATGGGGATTCCAATCACTCCATTTGTCGCCTTTAAACCGGGAGCTTTTAAACATTTATTCTCTGTTAAATCGTGAAGGTTATTCAGTTACACTACAATGTCATGAGGAAAGCACAGTGCCATCAAGGATGGCAGTCTGTTTCACCAATAAAATGTTCTCACTCATTGTCTGCAGAATTAACTCCGTTGTAACACCTCCAGGACTACCAGCTCCACTTGAGCCCATTCTCACTTCCTCATGGCCCTGACCCCAAGATCTGGGAGTCAGGATCAGTTTGCAGTTAAGGGGCCCTATATTTTAGTCTCAATGTTCCATGTACCTCAGTTACGAACATTTCAATCAGGAAAACCTTTCATTTTTTTACCTGCACAGGTTCAATGATCCCGTTCTTCTGCTGAACGTGTTGATCCATTCATGGGTGCTGGTTCTTCCCATCACCCACGGGTGCTGGTCCCTCCTGCCACCCACAGGTGCTGGTTCTTCTTGTCACTCACGGGTGCTGGGTCCCATGGGTCTTCCTGTCACCCATGGGTGCTGGTCCCTCCCGTCACCCACGGGTGCTCCGTCCCATGGGTGCTGGTTCCTCCTGTCACCCATGGGTGCTGTTCCCTTCTCACCTACGGGTGCTGTTCCCTCTCGTCACCCACGGGTGCTGGTCCCTCTCGTCACCCACGGGTGCTGGTCCCTCTGGTCTCTGTTCCATGGCCGATGGCACCCCCCTGGTGCCTTGCAGTCAGAGCCCGTGGACGCTGGTGGAGCTCGCAGGCAGGCACAGGAGCACGGCCGCTGATGGTAAAGGCTGGGACCCGCGGTGTCTGTGCGGCCCAGGGACTCAGAGGGTTGTAAATCTGTGGAATTCTCTGCCCCGGAGAGCTGTGGAGGCTGGGTCACTGAATATATTTAAGGCGGAGATACAGATTTTTGAGCGATAAGGGAGTGAAGGGTTATGGGAAACGGGCGGGGAAGTGGAGCTGAGTCCATGATCGGATCAGCCATGATGGTATTAAATGGCGGAGCAGGCTCGAGGGGCCGAATGGCCGACTCCTGCTCCTGTTTCTTGTGTTCTTGTGGAACACAATCTGGGGGCCGAGACAGCAGGCAAGTCAAGAGGCCTTTTTGTTTTGTGGTAAACTTTTATTAACATTGAAAAGGAACAAATTTCAGTACCTTTCAGAAACCAGCCCCGCCCCCCACCCTCCCCCACCCCAGTAAAAGAAAGAAAACAGAAATAGTATCAAAAATCTACACTGGAAAAAGACTAAATGGCCCGACCAGTACAACATTGGAAAAATACTCGTCACACTAAATGTGAGGGAAAAAAATAACCTTTGAAATATACCGTACAATTTATTTTTAAAATTAGTAAGGTTCTTCAGAAGGATTCATGAGTTCCTGGTTCGCACTACATTATGTAACTAAAGTGTGTATATATCTCTATATATAAAAAATAAGACGGCCACTCCCAGAGGACAGGACTGGCTCTATTCTCGGGGGAAGCTCGCTTTTAAATTCACTAAAACCTCTTGTGCAAATAGTTTGCGCGCTCGTTGAAACCATTCCGGTCTCTGCTCTCTGCGGAAGCAGAGATTCCCGTCCGCTCCCAAACGCCCCCCATCCCAATCCCCGGCCTCTCCCACACGTGGCGGGGGGGGGGGGGGGGGGGGGGGGAGCTCTTAATGTTGGGACACCTTCCTGGGGTGAAAGAGGAGCAAGGGAAAGTGGAGGAGAGATGCAGGGGGGAGGGGGGGCACCAAATGAAATCGAGGCACTTGCCTAGAGGAAGCTTACAGAGATCGACAGATTCGAATCCAGCCCCGTGTCTGGTGAGTGAGTGAGTGAGTGAGTGAGTGAGTGTGTGTGTGTGAGAGTGAGTGCACAATCGCAGCCCAGACAGACTCCCGTGGGCCTTAGGTTAGTGGGTCCCAGAACAAAAGCCGGCCCTGGTTCAGGTCTCTCAGTGGGTAGATCTCGCAGCGGGTGGGTTATCAGTCGAGGCACATTGGTGGCAGAGGAGAGGGAACTCGAGCCAGGCGACAGCTACCCCGGGGGGGGGGGGGGGGGGGGCGGGAGGGAAGGCGGGTTGTCCACAACCATCCCGCTCCCCGATCGGCGCAAAGACTCACAACGCAGGCACACAGAAAACTTTCAAAAACGCACCGCCATCAGTCAGAGCCAACAGCTGCATAGAGGAGTGGCTAACAGTGGGGAGGGAGGGGAGGGGAAGGGAGGGGAGGGGAGGGGAGGGGAGGGGAGGGGAGGGGAGAAAGGGAGCCACTCAATGCTGGGGTGGGGAGGGCCATTCTGTCCATTTGCATGTTGCTTTGCCCTTTAAGCCGGCAACGGAAGAGTTGCTTTTATTTGAAGCTAGTTAGGTGGCCGTGCTCCTCTGGGACCGGGTGCCGCGATGAATCAAGTGTCGGTGCATCAGCCGGCGCGCTGCCGACTGCCGATTGCCGGTATACGCGAACACCTGGACACTGCGCAGAGCGCCTCACGCCCAACGGGCCACCGCGGAGAGCCCTGACCGTCTCCGAGTGGCGTCAGCAGGAGTCGCTGGACACCCGCCGTGGGTCTTTGGGTTGTGGTACCGAGGCTGGGCCCAGGCTCCGAGCGGGGAACGACCGGCCCCACTCCGTGACCCTGCCCCTCCCCCGCGTTTCATCCTCACCTTATCCAGAATTAAGCCCACCGATAACCCCCCACCCCACCCCGCCCCACACTCGGAGGCGCTCGCAAGGCCTAGCATCAGGTTGCGACGGGCAGTGGACAACAAGCAGAGAGCTGCAGAGAGAGGGGTGTGGGAAATAGAGGAAGGGCGGGGGCGGGAGTGGGAGATCGGACGTGAGGGAGTGGCGACTGATGGTGCACGGTCAGGGACGGAGCTCCCTCCTCACGGTTAGCTCCAGCAGCAACCGCTGGACCCTTCCCCGTGTTAAGACACATCCCCGGAACCCCCTCTGCAAGCGACAGCCCAGGTCTGGCCCACCAGTGGGTGGCTGGGGTGGGAGCGGTCCTTGGCTACGCTCACAATCGTTAAAACCCCCCCCACCGCACAGCTCTCTGGGCCCACCGCAGAGCACCGGCGCCCTTCCACCAGCTCCCAGAACAACGCATTTCTCTTTTGAAAGGCGGACTGTTTCTACAACAAGTAAATGGCACTGCATCTCCCGTTCTTTCGCTCACGAGTAACTCTACAACACATTCCCCACACAGCTTCCCGGGGAGCCGCGACCATCAACATTTATCACATCGGGAGGGCCTTGGACTTTTAAATCTCCGCCCCCCCCCCCCCACCCCCAACACGGAGGCTGTGCACCCCTCACTCCGCGGACCCTCACTCCGCGGACCCCGGTTCCTTGTCCAAACCACCATCGGCACAAGTGGAAAAAGACCCACCTCTTGACAAAACTTCACAAACATTTGGAATCATCGACCTGGTAAGGCAGTGGTTTCGAAGGCAATGGGGGGGGGGGGGGGGGGGAACCGAATGGGACAAGCTGGGGTGGGGGGCGGGCAGGGGGGGGGGGGTGGGGTGTTGTGAGCTGGAGGTTGAGCAGGATGAGCGCGACAAGCCTTTCACCAGCAAGGGGAAATGAGGAGAGTCTGGCCGTCTGAGGTGCAACCACTATCGGGCTGCCCCTTGACCCCTGACCCCTGACCCTGCCCTTGGACAGGAGAGGCCGAGAGCTGGGGACAGGCATTGGCTGGCCGCACGTCCACAATTTGCAGGCCTCCCTATTTGGGGGGGGTGGGGAAACGGGACAGACAAACCTACATCTGATTCCCCTCCTGTGACAGAGTGAAACTGCCAATAGTGCAGGCTCTACCCGGGAACAACCAGCAGTGATTTGTGAGGGTCACACCATCAGTCCGGGGGCAAAGTGGGAAATTGACCCGATCCGCAGCCGCCGATACTCCGGCCCGGATTTTACAAACTTTCCCCGGTGTTTAACCAGGTGATGTCGCTTCTTCACACAAAGGGCAGAGAGAATCTGGAACTCTCTCCCCCAGAAAAGCTGCTGAGGCCGGGGTGGCGGAGGGGGTCAATTGAAATTTTCAAAGCTGAGATAGTTAGATTTTGGTTGGGTAAGGGTTTTCAGGATTACAGACCCAAGGCGGGAAAATAGAGTTAGATACAGATCTGATTGAATGGCAGAGCAGGCTCGAGGGGCTGAATGGCCTCCTCCTGTTCCTGTGTAACAGGCTCCAGGGGCTGAATGGCCTCCTCCTGTTCCTGTGTAACAGGCTCGAGGGGCTGAATGGCCTCCTCCTGTTCCTAATGTAACAGGCTCCAGGGACTGAATGGCCTCCTGTTCCTGTGTAACAGGCTCCAGGGACTGAATGGCCTCCTGTTCCTGTGTAACAGGCTCCAGGGACTGAATGGCCTCCTGTTCCTGTGTAACAGGCTCCAGGGACTGAATGGCCTCCTGTTCCTGTGTAACAGGCTCCAGGGACTGAATGGCCTCCTGTTCCTGTGTAACAGGCTCCAGGGACTGAATGGCCTCCTGTTCCTGCATGCTGATGATGCCAAATGGCTGGACCTACAGAGAGGGGGGTGTGTTGTCAACATCGCTCAATCGCAGATGCAGCTCGGTTTGGTCCACTCTCGGGGGCGGGGTTAGTGAAGTGATACTTGGCCCCTTTAAATCAGAGACTCCCCCCCCCCCCCCCCAACCCCTGCCCCAAAAACTGGCAGCGCCTCTCATCCTCAGATAAAGAATATTAAAAGCGTCCCACGGGTTCAAGGAGCACCCTGGGACCCTCGAGCTTTTCGCTCTGGGGAAAACCCCCCACTATAATGGGGGGGAGAAGCTGTGATAACCGACAGGGTGGACCTGGGGGGCTGCATTAATCGGCAGGTTGAAGAGGGGAGCGGAGTGATGGTAAGCCGAGAGATCAAGTGTTGGGCAAACTCTGCAGTCGCACTGCTGGTGGGGGCGAGGATGGGGAGAAAGCGGACTGCACCTCACCCCCAGCCCCTACCCCTCCCGAGCCGGGCGGGGGGAGAGATCGCTCCCCCCGCCCCCCATCGCAAGGGTCCACGAATTCCGTGGTGGATGAGCAGAGCACAGATACGCTCCCCTGGCGTCTCCTCCCCCCACTTCAGAAATACCAGCTCAAACCAACCTCTGGCTGGCAAAAAGCTCGCCCATCACCTTATAGGGGAGGTGGGGGCACAGAGTAAGAGAGTCTCAAGGGCCGGGCCCCTCCCTCCCCAAACATTCACTGGCAGTCAAAGCTAATGCGGCACTCGCCAGGGGCAGGGGCAGCGTCTGCCGCGGACACCACGTGCACCAATCTCAGGCTGTGCCCGCTTCATGACCAGCCCTCACCCAACCGGAACATGGAACTCAAGCCCACCGCCCCTCAGGCTGCCCGTTTACATTGTAGTGTTCGCACAGGGTGCAAATAAGTTATATGGTGTATGCAACACAGCACCTCTCTCTCTCTCACACTCAAACACACAACGCTCTCTCTCCCACACTGCCCCGCTCTCTCTCTCTCTCACACACACTGCCCTGCTCTCTCTCTCCCACACTCACCCTCTCTCACACTCAAACACACAACGCTCTCTCTCACACACACTGCCCTGCTCTCTCACACTGCCCTGCTCTCTCTCACACTGCCCTGCTCTCTCACACACTGCCCTGCTCTCTCACACACTGCCCCGCTCTCTCTCTCACACACTGCCCTGCTCTCTCACACTGCCCTGCTCTCTCTCACTGTCCTGCTCTCTCTCACTGTCCTGCTCTCTCTCACTGTCCTGCTCTCTCTCACTGTCCTGCTCTCTCTCACTCTCACTCTCTCTCACACACTGCCCCGCTCTCTCTCTCACACACTGCCCTGCTCTCTCACACTGTCCTGCTCTCTCTCACTCTCACTCTCTCTCACACACTGCCCCGCTCTCTCTCACACACTGCCCCGCTCTCTCTCTCACACACTGCCCTGCTCTCTCTCACTGTCCTGCTCTCTCTCACTCTCACTCTCTCTCACACACTGCCCCGCTCTCTCTCACACACTGCCCTGCTCTCTCTCTCACATACTCTCTCACACTGCCCCGCTCTCTCTCTCACTCACTCTCACACACACTGCCCTGCTCTCTCTCACACACTGCCCTGCTCTCTCTCTCACATACTCTCTCACACTGCCCCGCTCTCTCTCTCACTCACTCTCACACACACTGCCCTGCTCTCTCTCACACTGCCCCGCTCTCTCTCTCACTTTCTCACACACTGCCCCGCTCTCTCTCTCTCACACTGCCTCGCTCTCTCTCTCACTCACTCTCACACACTGCCCCGCTCTCTCTCACACTCTCTCACACACTGGCCCGCTCTCTCTCTCTCACTCTCTCTCACACTGCCTCGCTCTCTCTCTCACTCACTCTCACACACTGCCCCGCTCTCTCTCTCACTCACTCTCTCACACTGCCCCGCTCTCTCTGTCTCACTCAATCTCACACACTGCCCCGCTCTCTCTCTCTCACTCAATCTCACACACTGCCCCGCTCTCTCTCTCTCTCACTCAAACACACAACGCTCTCTCTCACACTCTCTCTCACACACTGCCCTGCTCTCTCTCACACTGCCCCGCTCTCTCGCTCTCACTCACCCACCCACACACACTCTCACACACACTGCCCTGCCCTCTCTCTCACACTGCCCCGCTCTCTCTCTCACTCACACACCGCCCTGCTCTCTCTCACTCACTCACACTGCCCCGCTCTCTCTCTCACTCACTCTCACACACACTGCCCCTCTCTCTCTCACACTGCCCCGCTCTCTCTCTCACACTCACACACACACACACACACACACACACACACACACACACACACAGCCTTACTCATTCACGCCTCTACAGGGATCTGTCTGCGAAAGGCAGATGTTGCAACCCCCTGCAGCGAGTTTTACTGACAACATTGTAATGCCAATTCGTGCACCCCGCCCCGCCCTCCCCGGCAGAGCCCCTCCTGTCCCGCTCGGGTGCATTAGGAGGGGGGAGGGTTGGGGTTTTGGTAAATCGAAGCCTTTTCTTTCAGTGTATCCAGACACAGGCGGCAGCTCCAGCTTCCTGTAAAAGAGAGGGGGAGAGGGGGAGATGGGGAACAGGTGCGTGAGTACAGATACCGCAGGATTGCAGGCTCACTTCAAGGCATTCTCTCCCCCTGCGAAGGTCACTGTTGGTCCACTGTTCCATTGCCGAGGGTCAGTGACCCCTCCCGCCCTGAGACAGACACCAGCTTCCCCCACCCCCCCTCGCAGCACAACAGCTGCTGGCACACCAGAGTAGTGTAGGGGCCAACAATGACCGGGGTGACTGGGTGCCCCTTCTCCCTGCTCCCATCGGGGGCCGTGTTCGGTTACAGCCCCGCCTTCTAAACCCAACGGTCAGAGGGTCACGTCGCGGCCAGACTGTGGCCGCTCCTTCAAAACATGCCGCACCCAGTCGCTGACTGACTGCGCAAAGGCGATGCCCAGTGAACCATGCAGACCAGGAACTCGGGGTCAGCGGGTCAGAGGGAGGGGAGAAGGGAAGAAAGAAAAGAGAGACGAAAGAATAAAAGGAGGAAAGGAGGAAGAGGATCATGCTCGGGTGCGATGCCTCCCACAGTCCACCAATCCAAATGACTGCTGAGTCCCACACAGGGAATGGTTGCTCGGGTATGGTAGCAGAGGCCGGGGCTCACAAAGGGGATCAGTACCATAGGGGAGGGGACAACGGGGGCGGCAGCAGCAAAGGCCCGACTGACTGAAGCGTCCGGGTTATCAGAGAGTGGAGCGGAGCGGGCAGAATTACAATCGCAGCCTGGCTGCCCCCCCCCCCCTCCACTACCGAGTTCTCCCCCATCCCTCCCATCTCTATCCCCCCTCCCGTCTCTCCCCCGGCCCCTCACTCTCTCTCCCCTCTTCCCCCCCCACCATCTCTCTCCCCCTCCCCCCTCGTCGTCTCTCTTTCCCTCCTCGTCTCTCTCCCCCATCGTCTCTCTCCTCCTCCCCCCGTCATCTCTCCCTCCTCGTCTCTCTCCCCCTCCCCCCATCGTCTCTCTCCCCCCTTCCCCCGTCTCTTCTCTTCCCCCCTCCCCCGTCTCTTCTCTTCCCCCCTCCCCCGTCTCTTCTCTTCCCCCCTCCCCCCCCACTAAACTAACATCTCTCTTCCCCCCTCCCCCCGTCTCTTCTCTTCCCCCCTCCCCCCCCACTAAACTAACATCTCTCTCCCCCCTCCCCCCGTCTCTTCTCTTCCCCCCTCCCCCCCCACTAAACTAACATCTCTCCCCCCCCCCCCCCACCGTCTCTCTCCCCCCCCCTCCCCCCCAATACCTCTCTCCCTCCTCCCGGTCTCCCCCCCCATCCCCAGCCCACACCAAGTGTTCCTGTACAACCTCCGAGGGGCCGGCTGGCAGACACCGCGGTGAACGCCTGGAAAGCCGACGCCTTGTCCACCGGCGGTGCAGGCATCGCGGAGAGAAAGGGGGGGGGGGGGTGGGCGGGGGGTTTGCTCACCTTCGGGGGGCTCCGACATGGGCGGGGTGAGGCAGTACATGTGGTATCCGCGGTCACAGTCATCGCAGAACAGAAGCTGGTCCTGCAACCAAAGGGCACAGCCAATCAGGGAGGATAATACTGAGCTGCTGCTCACCGCGGGCAGCCACCAATCACACACTCCCATTTCTCCCGCGCCTTTCACACCCGCAGTACGTCCCAAAGTGCCTGACAGCCAATGAGGTGCTTGTGAAGTGTTGTAATGTGGGAAACGCCAATTAGCGCACAGCAAGCTCCCACACACAGCGATGTGATAATGACCCGGATCATCTGTTTTAGTGATGTTGGTCGAGGGATAAATATTGGCCCCAGGACACCGGGGAGAACTCCCCCTGCTCTTCTTCCAATAGTGGCCCCGGGGTCTTTTACATCCACCCGAGAGGGCAGACGGGGCCTCGGTTTAACGTCTCATCCGAGAGACGGCCCCTCCGACAGTGCGGGGCTCCCTCAGTACTGCCCCTCCGACAGTGCGGCGCTCCCTCAGTACCGCCCCTCCGACAGTGCAAGACTCCCTCAGTACTGCCCCTCCGACAGTGCGGCGCTCCCTCAGTACTGCCCCTCCGACAGTGCGGCACTCCCTCAGTACCGCCCCTCCGACAGTGCGGCACTCCCTCAGTACTGCCCCTCCGACAGTGCGGGGCTCCCTCAGTACTGCCCCTCCGACAGTGCGGCGCTCCCTCAGTACTGCCCCTCCGACAGTGCAAGACTCCCTCAGTACTGCCCCTCCGACAGTGCGGGGCTCCCTCAGTACTGCCCCTCCGACAGTGCGGCACTCCCTCAGTACCGCCCCTCCGACAGTGCGGGGCTCCCTCAGTACTGCCCCTCCGACAGTGCGGCACTCCCTCAGTACTGCCCCTCCGACAGTGCAAGACTCCCTCAGTACTGCCCCTCCGACAGTGCGGCGCTCCCTCAGTACTGCCCCTCCGACAGTGCGGCACTCCCTCAGTACCGCCCCTCCGACAGTGCGGCACTCCCTCAGTACTGCCCCTCCGACAGTGCGGGGATCCCTCCGTACTGCCCCTCCGACAGTGCGGCACTCCCTCAGTACTGCCCCTCCGACAGTGCGGGGCTCCCTCAGTACTGTCCCTCCGACAGTGCGGGGCTCCCTCAGTACTGCCCCTCCGACAGTGCGGGGCTCCCTCAGTACTGTCCCTCCGACAGTGCGGGGCTCCCTCAGTACTGCCCCTCCGACAGTGCGGGGCTCCCTCAGTACTGCCCCTCCGACAGTGCGGTGCTCCCTCAGTACTGCCCCGCCGACAGTGCGGTGCTCCCTCAGTACTGCCCCTCCGACAGTGCGGGGCTCCCTCAGTACTGTCCCTCCGACAGTGCGGCGCTCCCTCAGTACTGCCCCTCCGACAGTGCGGCACTCCCTCAGTACTGCCCCTCCGACAGTGCGGCGCTCCCTCAGTACCGCCCCTCCGACAGTGCGGTGCTCCCTCAGTACTGCCCCTCCGACAGTGCGGCGCTCCCTCAGTACCGCCCCTCCGGCAGTGCGGCGCTCCCTCAGTACTGGCACTGGGAGTGTCGGCCTGGGATTGTCTGTGCAAGTCTGTGGATTGAGGCTGGAACCCACGACCCTGTGACTCAGAAGTGAGAGTGGGACCCACTGAGGCCCGGTGTAATAGAGCGGTGAACCCGTTCTGGACGGCTACTGGCGATTTAGTGAAAGTAAAGAGCTGCTCGCACTTTCCTGTGTACAAGCTGCGAGAGGAGTGAGTGCTGGACAGCCTGTGCTCCCTCCCGCTCCCCGTACTTACATCGTTCTCCGAGGTGCCGCATAGGTTGCAGCATTTGCACTCGATGCACTGCCAGCGGTACGTCTTCACTGCCGCCATCATCACCGGCGTGAACTGCAGGCACGAAGGGTGTCCTGAAAACATAACCATTTGTTTACCGCATGGCTTACCACTTCCAATTCACTGCTCGTACAATTGCACAGCACATTACGCCCATTCTGCCCCTTCCGGCTCTTTGACAAGAGTTAAACTTGCATCGAATCTCTATATCCCACACTGGGAGTTACTGTGCACAGTTCTGGTCTCTATATCCCACACTGGGAGTTACTGTGCACAGTTCTGGTCTCTATATCCCACACTGGGAGTTACTGTGCACAGTTCTGGTCTCTATATCCCACACTGGGAGTTACTGTGCACAGTTCTGGTCTCTATATCCCACACTGGGAGTTACTGTGCACAGTTCTGGTCTCTATATCCCACACTGGGAGTTACTGGGCACAGTTCTGGTCTCTATATCCCACACTGGGAGTTACTGTGCACAGTTCTGGTCTCTATATCCCACACTGGGAGTTACTGTGCACAGTTCTGGTCTCTATATCCCACACTGGGAGTTACTGGGCACAGTTCTGGTCTCTATATCCCACACTGGGAGTTACTGTGCACAGTTCTGGTCTCTATATCCCACACTGGGAGTTACTGGGCACAGTTCTGGTCTCTATATCCCACACTGGGAGTTACTGTGCACAGTTCCGGTCTCTATATCCCACACTGGGAGTTACTGTGCACAGTTCTGGTCTCCATATCCCACACTGGGAGTTACTGTGCACAGTTCTGGTCTCTACATCCCACACTGGGAGTTACAGTTCACAGTTCTGGTCTCTATATCCCACACTGGGAGTTACTGTGCATAGTTCTGGTCTCTATATCCCACACTGGGAGTTACTGTGCATAGTTCTGGTCTCTATATCCCACACTGGGAGTTACTGTTCACAGTTCTGGTCTCTATATCCCACACTGGGAGTTACTGTTCACAGTTCTGGTCTCTATATCCCACACTGGGAGTTACTGTGCACAGTTCTGGTCTCCATATCCCACACTGGGAGTTACTGTGCACAGTTCTGGTCTCCATATCCCACACTGGGAGTTACTGTGCACAGTTCTGGTCTCTATAACCCACACTGGGAGTTACTGTGCACAGTTCTGGTCTCTATATCCCACACTGGGAGTTACTGTGCACAGTTCTGGTCTCCATATTCCACACTGGGAGTTACTGGGCACAGTTCTGGTCTCTATATCCCACACTGGGAGTTACTGGGCACAGTTCCGGTCTCTATATCCCACACTGGGAGTTACTGGGCACAGTTCTGGTCTCTATATCCCACACTGGGAGTTACTGTGCACAGTTCTGGTCTCTATATCCCACACTGGGAGTTACTGGGCACAGTTCTGGTCTCTATATCCCACACTGGGAGTTACTGTGCACAGTTCTGGTCTCTATATCCCACACTGGGAGTTACTGTGCACAGTTCTGGTCTCCATATCCCACACTGGGAGTTACTGTGCACAGTTCTGGTCTCTATATCCCACACTGGGAGTTACTGTGCACAGTTCTGGTCTCTATATCCCACACTGGGAGTTACTGTGCACAGTTCTGGTCTCTATATCCCACACTGGGAGTTACTGTGCACAGTTCTGGTCTCCATATCCCACACTGGGAGTTACTGTGCACAGTTCTGGTCTCTATATCCCACACTGGGAGTTACTGTGCACAGTTCTGGTCTCTATATCCCACACTGGGAGTTACTGGGCACAGTTCTGGTCTCTATATCCCACACTGGGAGTTACTGTGCACAGTTCTGGTCTCTATATCCCACACTGGGAGTTACTGGGCACAGTTCTGGTCTCTATATCCCACACTGGGAGTTACTGTGCACAGTTCTGGTCTCCATATCCCACACTGGGAGTTACTGTGCACAGTTCTGGTCTCCATATTATAAAAGGCACTGGAGAAGGAGCAAAGAAGATTTACTAGGATGATCCCAGAACTGAGAGGTTATAACGATCAGGAAAGGCTGAACGGGCTGGGGCTCTTTCTCTAGAAAAGAGAAGGCTGAGAGGGTGAGTTGACAGAGGTGTTTTAAATGATGAAGGGGTTCGAGAGGGTCGACGTAGAGAAGATGTTTCTACTTGTGGGAGAGACCAGAACTAGGGGCCACCAATATCAGACAGTCACTGTTAAACCCAATGGGGAATTCAGGAGAAATTTCTTTACCCAGAGAGTGGTGAGAATGTGGAACTCGCTGCCACAGGGAGGGGTTGAGGTGAATAGTATCGATGTATTTAAGGGGAGGCTGGATAAACACACGGGGGAGAGAGGGATAGAAGGATGGGGTGATGGGGGGAGATGGAGAGGGGTGGGAGGGGAGGGTGTGGAGCATAAACCCCGGCACGGAGCGGTGGGGCATAAACCCCGGCACGGAGCGGTGGGGCATAAACCCCGGCACGGAGCGGTGGGACATAAACCCCGGCACGGAGCGGTGGGACATAAACCCCGGCACGGAGCGGTGGGGCATAAACCCCGGCACGGAGCGGTGGGGCATAAAGCCCGGCACGGAGCGGTGGGGCATAAACCCCGGCACGGAGCGGTGGGGCATAAACCCCGGCACGGAGCGGTGGGGCATAAACCCCGGCACGGAGCGGTGGGACATAAACCCCGGCACGGAGCGGTGGGACATAAACCCCGGCACGGAGCGGTGGGACATAAACCCCGGCACGGAGCGGTGGGACATAAACCCCGGCACGGAGCGGTGGGACATAAACCCCGGCACGGAGCGGTGGGGCCCAGTGGCTTGTGTCTGTGCCGGACACTGTGCGTTACCCTACAGAAGATGTCATGGTGAAGTACCTGAGCGGCCACAGTCAGAGCACGACACCAGCTCCTCTGACTGCCCCGTCTTCTTGTTTAATCTTGAATCGCCCAGGCAGAAATCACAATAATTGTTGGGCAAGGCCAGGCCATCCGGCCCCTTCTTGGCTGCAAATTCAAAGCAGGAGACAAGAGGATCAGAACATGTCCGAGAATTGACATACCATCACTAACCAGGTGACTGCCTCAGTCCCCGCGCATTGATACGCTGTATTGTGTGCCCCGGGGAGGATGTTGGCCACTGGGCAGAGACAGATTTACTGCTCGCCCTCCGCGGGTATCACCTCACGCCCGCCATTGCACACAGTGAGAGGCTGTGTCCACAGTCGTGGGACTCCCCCACGCTCTCGCCCGCCTGCCCCAACGTGGATCCCCTGAGAGCTGTTGGGTTGTGAGTGGCTTAGCCAGTCATGTGATATTCAATAAAACCCCGGCCAGTTGGGCGTGGGGGAGTTCCGCGACTGTGGACACAGCCTCTCACTGTGTGCAATGGCGGGTGTGAGGTGATACCCGCGGAGGGCGAGCAGTAAATCTGGCTCTGCCCAGTGGCCAACATCTTCAGGCATGGCTCGGCAACAGGCTTCCCACTCCCTCCCCCGGCTTCCCGCCTCCTCCCCCGGCACAGCTTCCCGCTCCCTCCCCCGGCACAGCTTCCCGCTCCCTCCCCCGGCACAGCTTCCCGCTCCCTCCCCCGGCACAGCTTCCCGCTCCCTCCCCGGCACAGCTTCCCGCTCCCTCCCCCGGCTTCCCGCTCCCTCCCCCGGCACAGCTTCCCGCTCCCTCCGCCGGCACAGCTTCCCGCTCCCTCCCCCGGCACAGCTTCCCGCTCCCTCCCCCGGCACAGCTTCCCGCTCCCTCCCCCGGCACAGCTTCCTGCCCCCTCCCCCAGCTTCCCGCTCCCTCCCCCGGCACAGCTTCCTG
This sequence comes from Pristiophorus japonicus, assembly GCF_044704955.1. Lineage (NCBI taxonomy): Eukaryota > Metazoa > Chordata > Chondrichthyes > Pristiophoridae > Pristiophorus > Pristiophorus japonicus. The sequence goes on from NC_092003.1 coordinate 1,690,807, forward strand.
CCCCCTCCCCCAGCTTCCCGCTCCCTCCCCCAGCTCCCGTTCCCTCCCCCAGCCTGGGATTGGTGCAGGGGAGAGAGGCCGGAAGGAGAGTGAACGTCCCCTTAAGGTGCGCTGCGGGACCATTTAGATTTTATACTTACAGTAACAGGAAGGTTCAGGACTCCGAGAGTGGGATATTTACATTATTTATCAGCTCGGAGATATTTGCAACGTATAAAATTCCCCCGATACCCCCCGCAGGATCCCCTGCCTGCCCCTGACCAGTACCGCACTAGGGAGGTCCTGCTGCAACTGTACAGGGTATTGGTGAGGCCGCACCTGGAGTACTGCGTGCAGTTTTGGTCACCTTATTTAAGGAAGGATATACTAGCTTTGGAGGGGTACAGAGACGATTCACTCGGCTGATTCCGGAGATGAGGGGGTTACCTTATGATAGATTGAGTAGACTGGGTCTTTACTCGTTGGAGTTCAGAAGGATGAGGGGTGATCTTATAGAAACATTTAAAATAATGAAAGGGATAGACAAGATAGAGGCAGAGAGGTTGTTTCCACTGGTCGGGGAGACTAGAACTAGGGGACACAGCCTCAAAATACGGGGGAGCCAATTTAAAACCGAGTTGAGAAGGAATTTCTTCTCCCAGAGGGTTGTGAATCTGTGGAATTCTCTGCCCAAGGAAGCAGTTGAGGCTAGCTCATTGAATGTATTCAAGTCACAGATAGATAGATTTTTAACCAATAAGGGAATTAAGGGTTATGGGGAGAGGGCGGGTAAGTGGAGCTGAGTCCACAGCCAGATCAGCCATGATCTTATTGAATGGCGGAGCAGGCTCGAGGGGCTAGATGGCCTACTCCTGTTCCTAATTCTTATGTTCTTATGTACCCCACCTCCCGACACAGTACTCCAGTAAGAGAGATTTGCTCCACACCTGCTTTCAATTTTCTGAAGTCGCCTGGAGGTCGGCCCACTGGAAGTGAAGAGAAGGGGACAGTCAGTAAAGACAAGTATCCCCGGCTTTCTCCCGCTAACATTTCCCAAATCCTTAGTCATGCAACATCTCCCGGGTTGAGAGGGGCTGTGGGGCGGACTCCAGCTGCGGTACAACCGTCCTCTGGTACCTCGCCCCAAGCTCCCATTCATTTCATGAACACTGGCGCCAGCAGGCTGCTCGACTGCAGAAGGCATCAGTCAAGCCTCGTCCCGCCTCAAGCCAGACGCTCAAACACGCGCACTTTCCTGCAGGGCATCACTGGGCAGCGAATGGTAACGGGAACCCGGACAGACTTGTCCCTCCACTCCCCTGTGTGTGAAGAAGAGCTTCCTGACACCACCCCTGAACGGCCGGGCTCTAATGGCTCTTGTTCTGGACTCCCCCCCCACCCCCACCAGAGGGAACACTTTCTCTCTCGATCTATCCCAGCGAATCCTTTAAACATTTTGAACAGGTTAACCCCACAATTTTCTAAACCCACGAGAATACAATCCAAGTTAATGTAACCCCGCGAGCCCCGCTGGGATTGTCTAGCCGTGGGCGAGCCAGCCTGTGGAAAAGGTACAGCCCGTGGGATTGTGCACAAGGAGCTGTCGGGAAACACACAAACCCTTCTGGGAAAAGAGACTGAATTATATTAAGGTTAAGTGCACAATGATGTCACGTTCACAATTAGCTTTACAGATCATACTAGGTGGGTATAAAATAACCTCTGGGCTGCGTTACCGATCAAGGACAAGTGCCCACGGGCTCTAGCACCAAACTAGCGGCTGCAGAAACAGTCGTGAAAGGCCAGCGGACTGGTTAGGCCGGATATTGGATCTGATTTGCTGATAGTGGGAGAGCGTGCAGGGTTACAAAGGACAACTCCTGCCTCCTGTTCAGTCAGCACACTCCACCCGATGTACCGACCCACCCCTTCATAACAACATCAGAAATAGCAGGAGTAGGCCATACGGCCCTCGAGCCTGCTCCGCCATCATGGTTGACCCGACCATGGACTCAGCTCCACTTTCCTGCCCGCTCCCCCTTATCGTTTTAGAAACTGTCTTTCTCCGTCTTAAATGTATTCAATGACCCAGCCTCCACAGCTCTCTGGGGCAGTGAATTCCACAGATTTACAACCCTCTGAGAGAAGAAATTCCTCCTCATCTCAGTTTTAAATGGGCGGCCCCTTATTCTAAGATTATGCCCCCTAGTTCTAGTCTCCCCCATCAGTGGAAACATCCTCTCTGCATCCACCTTGTCGAGCCCCCTCGTAATCTTATACGTTTCGATAAGATCACCTCTCATTCTTCTGAATTCCAATGAGTAGAGGCCCAACCTCCTCAACCTTTCCTCATAAGTCAACCCCCTCATCCCGGAATCAACCGAGTGAACCTTCTCTGAAGGCTCCAAAGCAAGTATATCCTTTCGTAAATATGGAAACCAAAACTGTACGCAGTACTCCAGGTGTGGCCTCACCAATACCCTGTATAACTGGAGCAAGACTTCCCTGCTTTTATACTCCATCCCCTTTGCAATAAAGGCCAAGATACCATTGGCCTTCCTGATCACTTGCTGTACCTGCATACTAACCTTTTGTGTTTCATGCACAAGTAACCCCCAGGTCCCGCTGTACTGCGGCACTTTGCAATCTTTCTCCATTTAAATAATAACTTGCTCTTTGATTTTTTTCTGCCAAAGTGCATGACCTCACACTTTCCAACATTATACTCCATTTGCCACGTTAGACATGAACCCGATCCCTTCGCGACCCCCCAATCAGTAGAAAGGTTACAGCCACGCACACTTGCGTTCCTCTCGTCTGTGGGATATGGGGATCTGCGGCTCCAAGTCCTTCTCGTCGTCACCCTCCTCGTCTGCCAGGTGGGAATGTGCGTAGTGATAGCTGAGGCCGGGGCGGTTCTTGTAACGCTTGCCACAGACTGAGGGAGGAAAGAGAGAGGAGAAGTGAAGAAACGAGCCAGAGCGAGTACAGCAGGTGATTAAACGGCGGAGTTGGGAGGGATCGTGTACCATCACGCCGCAGGAACACCGAGCCGGGAATTACCACGCGCCTGACTCACTTGAGGAAGGGCTAATTTCAGCCTACGGATTGTACGACGGCAGCGAGTGAGGAGAGCAGGCAGCAAAAGCAGCCAGGGAACGAGGGAATGAAAACAAGCAGAACTAAGCACAGGAATGGCAGTCTTGTGTCAGGACAGAGCTTCAGGCCACAACCATCAGCTTTAGCCGGACGGGTCGGTGATGTATGTGCCACTGGCTTCTCTCCATCACGGTACAGGTAGAGCTTAAACCCAGGCTCAATCACGGAGATCTACACAGAGTGTACGGCACAGGAACAGGCCACTGGGCCCCACCGCTCCGTGCCGTGGTTTATGCCCCACCCCTCCGTGTCGGGGTTTATGCCCCACCGCTCCGTGCCGGGGTTTATGCCCCACCGCTCCGTGCCGGGGTTTATGCCCCACCCCTCTGTGCCGGGGTTCATGCCCCACCCCTCCGTGCTGGAGTTTATGTCCCACCGCTCCGTGCCGGGGTTTATGTCCCACCATTCCGTGCCGGGGTTTATGCCCCACCGCTCCGTGCCGGGGTTTATGCCCCACACCAGCCCCCTCCCACCCCTCTCCATCTCCCCCCCATCACCCCATCCTTCTATCCCTCTCTCCCCCGTGTGTTTATCCAGCCTCCCCTTAAATACATCGATACTATTCACCTCAACCCCTCCCTGTGGCAGCGAGTTCCACATTCTCACCGCTCTCGGGGTAAAGAAGTTTCTCCTGAATTCCCCATTGGGTTTATCAGTGACTGTCTGATATTGCTGGCCCCTAGTTCTGCTCTCCCCCACAAGGGGAAACATTCTCCAAGTCTACCCTATCGAACCTTTTCATAATATTGAAGACCTTTACCAGCTCACCCCACAGTCTGATCTTTTCTCCAACCTGTTAAGCCTTTTGTTAAAGTTATAACCCTCTCAGTTCTGGTATACCGTGCAGATTTGGCCCAGAGAAAGATGTTATTTCTGGTCAGGTACGTGAGAGAGTGGGCAAACCATCCCATTCAGTTACAAACCCCGTGAGGGATTTGTTTGTATGAATATGGGAGCCTGCTGTGCGCAAATTGGCTGCTGCGTTTCCCACATTACAGCAGTGAACTCACTTAAAAAAAAAACGCCATGGGCTGTGAGGCGCTTTGGGACGTCCTGAGGTGGTGAAAGGGTCTGCGGAAATGGGAGTTTGTCCTTTATTTGCAATGGCTTACCACAGAATACTCTGACAAAGACCACAGGGCAGTTGGGGGGGGGCGGAGACAGAGTGAAGAAGGTGGAAAATTTGAAAGGAAGACCAGAAAGGGAAGAGAGTTATCAGCGATCACACCTTCAGATCAACTTCAAAGCTTATCTTCAAATAACGAGCGAGAAATTTCAGCGCAGTGAAGCTGATGGTGCAATCTGCTGCACGTACTACCCAACTAGCGGCGTAGTAACAGGCCGTGATCCTGGGCAATCTGGCTCTCTGAGCCCACGCAGTCCTCCGCCCTCAGACTCCTGGTGCACACACTGCCCAACCAGCACTGTGGTAACAGGCCGTGATCCTGGGCAATCAGGCCCTCTCTGGGCCCAAGCAGCCCTCTGCTCTGAGACACCTTCCTGTCGCAGTCTGTCCCATTGAAACTTCCCGGGCCTGGAGGCCTGGAAAGGGGCTGGCCCTGATGTCGATGTCCCGGCGGTGGGTCATCACACTGGGTCAGAACACTGGGAGCAGTTGGCACCAGCAACTGCAGCTGGCTACGGATTAACACAGGCTTGGATTGAACCGTGTGCGTCACCCCTGACCCTCCATCGAATGAACCTAACCAGCCCACAAACATACAGGCTCGGTCTCCCCGGCGTTAGACTGCTGCTCCAGGCGCACCACCCATATTGCACACTTGCTCATGTCACAAAGGCTTGGAACAGGCACACAGGCAACTGGAACTGCGGGTAGATTCAGCCAGCACTGAGCATGCAAGCTTCTTGTCACAATGGGGTCAAGGGTCGGCTCAAGGTTCAGAGGTCAGACCGTGCCGGGAGAGTAACCACGGCTTTGCGGCATTGAACACGGGCAGGTTGAGAGGATTAACGGACAGGCGGCGAGTTGCGAATCTCCGGGATCCACCGGCCGATTCACGGCGCTCCGCGTCACCGGCCCGACCTGACACGCCAGCCCCTCCCGGACGGTGCGGCAGCCAGCTATTCGGCCGCGGCGGTCATCGGCAGCGAGTTGTCCCACCACAACGAGGGGGTGCCGGGTAGCGATCGGAAACAAGAGCATCGGCTTATTCCCCCCCCCCCTCTGCCCTCGCCGCTCCGCATAGCTCAGAGACGGTTGTAACGTCGCCCCCACCCCGGCCCCGTACTGCTATCTCACCGAGATCAGCCCTGGGGTGCTAACATTGTCACACCAGGCCTTCCACCTCGCAGCAACACACACAGATAAGCAGAGCCAAAGAAAGTCACAGACAGAAGCAAGAGACACAGGCGGGCAGGGAGAGGACAGCCAGAAGCTCCAGAATACCTCTTTCAGAAGGTTTGGAGTTATGCTTTTGTTTGCATCTATCTGCAACAGAGAAGATAAAGAGAGTGAAAAGATCGCAAAGAACACGTGCGATTTATATGATTTTTTTTTTGTTTGAAAAGAGATAAAGCAGCGGGGGAGGGAGGGGTGGTCAGAATAACTCAGTGCCTGGAGGCGGGGGTCATGCAGATCATGCTAACCGACTTGCTAGTCAAACATGCTCAGAGTACCGATACTCTACTGCACGGAATACTGTACGGAGAGTGGGGCACGTGCTGATTCGCACGGTCTGTGCAGTCCCGGATGTTGTTCAGGGCCAGCCGTTCTCCCACACCCTGCGGCCCGGGCACTGTGCATCCCACACAGCCCTCAACCCCTGCCCCGCGGACTGCCTGAAACTTTACCGGGCCATTTCTGGGGGGTGGGGAGTTATGGGGGCGGGGGACACGCTGTCCCTCGAAGGGTGGAGCAGTAAGGGGTCAGCAGCTTCAGCACGAGGGGGCACGGACACAGTCCAAATGCAAGCGTGTCTGATCACAGGGCAGGCTGTGCCATTTCCACCCCGGTGGTGGGCAGTGGTAGCCGCCTGAGAGCATCAGCGCAGTTCTCTGTGCCTGGCCTGTGGCGAATTACATCGTCGCGAGAGGGAACAGAGAATGTTTGTCAGCCTCTCCCGGAGGGGGAAAATAACAAACCCCCCCCACCCCCCCCCGAGCTTTAGTGTGGGGTATTGTCGGTGATATTACAGGCCTTTATTGTCAATGATGGAAGGGTCATTGCTCTCCGTGCTCTGTTCTGGTGCTTATCACAGATACAGCAGGGTTTACCGCTACTATTATGGCCGATTTTATACAGGGTATTATCATCAATAGTCTACGGGTTATCACTGATACAGCAAGGGTCATTATTGCCAATGCAGCACAGGCTGTAAAGGTTAATATTGCTCAAATTGCATGAGTATCGTCATCGATACTGTATGAGTCAGCACTGCCAATATACGGATTATTGCAAAGATACTGCACGGATTATTGCTGATATTGTGAGAGTTATCCAGACTGCATGGGTTACAGCTGCACGGGGTATTATCGCCAATACTGTAGCAAATCTCTGATATCGTGGGGAACTATCACCAGTATGGTCAGGGATATTATTGCCAATACGGCACAGGTTACATCACTAATACTGCACAGGCCCCTGTCAGCAATGCCACACAGGCTATCACCAATATTACATGGGATATTGTGGTCAGTAATTTACACGGGTTATGTACAGATACTGTACAGGTTATTGCCGCTACTGTATGGGACATTACTGCAAGGGCCTTGTTTGGAGTATCGATGGAGAAATCAGTGATACTGAAGGGGTTAATAGAGACAGCACACAAGAACATTGTGAACCGGCGAAGGGGGTTGAAGGTTATTCAGCGGCCCAGTTTCTTTTCTTTGCCTAGATCTCCGAGGCTTTGACTTTAGTCGGGAGTCTCGGTACGCACTGGTGTGGGAGCAGGGACACAGGAGAACAATTCATCACGCGTCCGACCTCGATGTGAGGAGGTGGACGGAGCGGGGGGAGGGGTTACTGTTTCAGGGAGAAGGGTTCTTTCCCAATCCACCCCGCCCCTGCACACAGTGTCAGTCCCCTTATTTAAGGAATGTTATACTTGCAATGGAGGCAGTTCAGAGAAGGTTCACGAGGTTGACTCCTGAGATGAAGGGGGTTGACTTATGAAGAAAGGTTGAGCAGGTTGGGCCTGTACTGATTGGAGTTTAGAAGAATGAGAGGCGATCTTATTGAAATGTCTAAGATTCTGAGGGGGCTGGACGGGGTAGATGCAGAGAGGATGTTTCCCCTCGTGGGAGAATCTAGAACTAGGGGGCGTAGTTTCAGAATAAGGGGCCGCCCATTTAAGACGGAGATGAGGAGGAATTTCTTCTCTCAGAGGGTTGTGAATCTGCCCCAGAGGGCTGTGGAGGCTGGGTCATTGAATATATTTTAGGCAGAGATAGACAGATTTTTGAGCGATAAGGGGGAGTGGGTGGGGAAGTGGAGCTGAGCCCATGATCAGATCAGCCATGATCTTATTGAATGGCGGAGCAGGCTCGAGGGGCCGAATGGCCGACTCCTGCTCCTAATTCTTCTCCCCTCCCATCAAAATCAAGCTCCTTTGTATACAGGACGCCTGTGATGATTTGGGAGTTGAATCAATTGGAATTTATATGAGCAGATTTATCGGATAATTGTGGTTGAGAAACTGGAGTTAAGAGGGAGGCTGGAGCCCTGGTGGCTATAAGCAGCAGACAGCTTCTTCGATCAAGAGCAGAAGCTTGTTACTCAGTGCTGATCACGTTTATTGATGGTTTGCAGATCAATGGGCAGATTGCAAACCACGTCAGCTGCAGGAACAGTCGCAGATGCTGGCAGGTATTAACTGTTTGTCCGCAGAAGGACGCACTGCATTGCGAGTGAAGGGGAGCTTGGCTCAACGTGGGACCAGACGAGTTTCAGTTCAAACCGTCTCGATCACGGAGCAGACGGCCCTGAAACTGAGCCCAACCCCCCCCACCGCAGGTTCACCGCCTTGACCGTGAGGAGGAGGTGGGGGGGGGGGGGGGAAACAGCAGCTCCGGGGGAACCTCAATCTGCCGGAGAGTCAGTCAAAGGCCGCTGAGAACTGCAAGGACGGTCAGTCGTCTCCTCGCTTTAGTAATATATGTTGTAAGGAAATGAAACTGGACCCTCCCCCGTTCCGTGTACTGTATCGTGCCACGTGTAACGTACTTTGATGACTGTATTACAATGTATCGTGGATTGTACTGAATTGTACACTGAAATATAAAGCAAGCAAATGTATTGAAAGGAACTGCCGTCAGCATCCAAATGTATTGTATGGAATTGTTGACCACATCGAAAAGTACTGAACTGCCTTCCAATGTAACGTGCAAATTTTTATATGAATAAAGTATATATTTTGAAATTTTAAAAAAGTCTCCTCTTTTGTAATCAGATATTGTTCCAGTCGATCATTGTACCACTGGTTGCCTGCTGTGCCCCTCTACTTCTGCATCATTATCTCACTTCTGAATGAATCTCTGAAATTGAGACTGAGGGTTGCTGTCAGAGAACGTTATTCAGCGCCTGTAGACAGCCTCTGATGATTCATATATTCATTCTCAGGATGTGGGCGTCGCTGGCAAGGGCAGCATTTATTGCCCCTCCCTAATGGTGGTGGGTCACCCACGTGGGGGAATCTAGAACCAGGGGGCACAGTCTCAGAATAAGGGGTCGCCCATTTAAAACTGAGATGAGGTGGAATTTCTTCTCGTGAATTTGTGGAATTCTCTGCCCCAGAGAGCTGTGGAGGCTGGGTCATTGAATATATTTAAGGTGGCGATAAGGCAGATTTTTGAGCGATAAGGGAGTGAAGGGTTATGGGGAGCGGGCGGGGAAGTGGAGCCGAGCCCATGGTTGGATCAGCCATGATCTTATTGAATGGCGGAGCAGGCTCGAGGGGCCGAATGGCCGACTCCTGCTCCTAATTCTCATTTTCTTATGTTCTTGCAGCACTGGGTAGCAGGCTTGATACAAGTGGTTTGTTAGCCCAATTAGTTAGGAGTCAACCACCGTATAGGCATGGGCCGGGGGGGGGGAAGGAGGGGGCGAGGGGTGAGAGGAAGGGAGGAGGAGGGGGCGAAATGGGGAGTAGGGGAGGAGATGGGAGGAGGGGGCGAGCGAGGGGAGGGAGTAGTGAGGGCAGGAATAGAGGGGGCGAGGGATCCGGGGGAGGGGCCCCAGCGGAGGAGGAGGGGGACATAGAAACATAGAAAATAGGCCATTCGGCCCTTCGAGCCTGCACCACCATTCAATAAGATCATGGCTGATCATTCCCTCAGTACCCCTTTCCTGCTTTCTCTCCATACCCTTGATCCCTTTAGCCGTAAGGGCCACATCTAACTCCCTCTTGAATATATCCAATGAACTGGCATCAACAACACTCCACAGGTTAACAACTCTCTGAGTGAAGAAGTTTCTCCTCATCTCGGTCCTAAATGGCTTAACCCTTATCCTTAGACTGTGACCCCTGGTTCTGGACTTCCCCAACATTGGGAACATTCTTCCTGCATCTAACCTGTCCAATCCCATCAGAATTTTATATGTTTCTATGAGATCCCCTCTCATCCTTCTAAACTCCAGTGAGTATAAGCCTAGTTGATCCAGGACGGGGTACTTACTGTCACAAGCGTATGGTTTCTCTCGATCCTCGATCGCGGCCGCATCCATCGCTTTCTTCCGGGCACTCCGCCCGACTCCTTTACCCTGATGGGAGACAACACAAGCCACCCTGAACAATTGAAAGCTTTACTGAGAAAGAAACTGCTCATGCTTTTAATTTGTAAATTATGTATAAAGGTCTACGGTAAAAGTACTAGAGCCACGTGGGGATTTCAGCCAGACTGTCAGGAAAAACAACTTGCGTTTATACCACGCCTTTAACCTAGTAAATCGTCCCAGGGTGCTTCACAGGAGCGTAGATCAGACACACTCTGACCCCGAGCCACATAGGGAGATATTGGGACAGGCGACGCAACAGCTGGGTCAGAGAGGTGGGTTTTAAGGAGCGTCTTAAAGGAGGAGAGAGAGGCGGAGAGGTTTAGGGCGGGAGTTCCAGAGCTTGGGGCCCAGGCAGCTGAAGGCACGGCCACCGATGGTGGAGCGATGGGAATCAATGGAAGGGCAAGAGGCCAGAATTGGAGGAGCGCAGAGATCTGAGAGGGTTTAGGGGCTGGCGGTTACAAAGATAGGGAGGGTTGTAGGGGCTGGAGGAGGTTACAGAGATAGGGAGGGGTGTACGGGCTGGAGGAGGTTACAGAGATAGGGAGGGTGTAGGGGCTGGAGGGGGTTACAAAAATAGGGAGGGGTGTCGGGGCTGGAGGAGGTTACAGAGATAGGGAGGGGTGTAGGGGCTGGAGGGGGTTACAGAGATAGGAAGGGGTGTAGGGGCTGGAGGAGGTTACAGAGATAGGGAGGGGTGTAGGGGCTGGAGGGGGTTACAGAGATAGGGAGGGGTGTAGGGGCTGGAGGAGGTTACAGAGATAGGGAGGGGTGTAGGGGCTGGAGGAGGTTAGAGTTAGGGAGGGGTGTTGGGGCTGGAGGAGGTTACAGAGATAGAGAGGGGTTGGAGGAGGTTACAGAGATAAGGAGGGGTGTAGGGGCTGGAGGGGGTTACAGAGATAGGGAGGGGTGTAGGGGCTGGAGGAGGTTACAGAGATAGGGAGGGGTGTAGGGGCTGGAGGGAGTTACAAAGATAGGGAGGGGTGTCGGGGCTGGAGGAGGTTACAGAGATAGGGAGGGGTGTAGGGGCTGGAGGGGGTTACAGAGATAGGAAGGGGTGTAGGGGCTGGAGGAGGTTACAGAGATAGGGAGGCGTGTAGGGGCTGGAGAGGGGTTACAGAGATAGGGAGGGGTGTAGGGGCTGGAGGTTACAGAGATAGGGAGGGGTATAGTGCTGGAGAGAGTTACAGGGATAGGGAGGGATGTAGGGGCTGGAGGGGGTTACAGAGATAGGGAGGGGTGTTGGGGCTGGAGGAGGTTACAGAGATAGGGAGGGGTTGGAGGAGGTTACAGAGATAGGGAGGGTGTAGGGGCTGGAGAGGGTTACAGAGATAGGGAGGGGTCTTGGGGCTGGAGGAGGTTACAGAGATAGGGAGGGGTGTAGGGGCTGGAGGGGGTTACAGAGATAGGAAGGGGTGTAGGGGCTGGAGGACGTTACAGAGATAGGGAGGGGTGTAGGGGCTGGAGGGGGTTACAGAGATAGGGAGGGGTGTAGGGGCTGGAGGAGGTTACAGAGATAGGGAGGAGTGTAGGGGCTGGAGGGGGTTACAGAGATACGGAGGGGTGTAGGGGCTGGAGGAGGTTACAGAGATACGGAGGGGTGTAGGGCTGGAGGAGGTTACAGAGATAGGGAGGGGTGTAGGGGCTGGAGGGGGTTACAGAGATAGGGAGGGGTGTAGGGGCTGGAGGAGGTTACAGAGATACGGAGGGGTGTAGGGCTGGAGGAGGTTACAGAGATAGGGAGGGTGTAGGGGCTGGAGGGGGTTACAGAGATAGGGAGGGGTGTAGGGGCTGGAGGAGGTTACAGAGATAGGGAGGGGTGTAGGGGCTGGAGGAGGTTACTGAGATAGGGAGGAGTATAGGGGCTGGAGGAGGTTACAGATATAGGGAGGGGTGTAGGGGCTGGAGGAGGTTACAGAGATAGGGAGGGGTGTAGGGGCTGGAGGAGGTTACAGGGATAGGGAGAGGTGTAGGGGCTGGAGGAGGTTACAGAGATAGTGAGGGGTGTAGGGGCTGGAGGAGGTTACAGAGATAGTGAGGGGTGTAGGGGCTGGAGGAGGTTACAGAGATAGGGAGGGGTGTAGGGGCTGGAGGAGGTTACAGGGATAGGGAGGGGTGTAGGGGCTGGAGGAGGTTACAGAGATAGTGAGGGGTGTAGGGCTGGAGGAGGTTACAGAGATAGGGAGGGTGTAGGGGCTGGAGGGGGTTACAGAGATAGGGAGGGGTGTAGGGGCTGGAGGAGGTTACTGAGATAGGGAGGAGTATAGGGGCTGGAGGAGGTTACAGATATAGGGAGGGGTGTAGGGGCTGGAGGAGGTTACAGAGATAGGGAGGGGTGTAGGGGCTGGAGGAGGTTACAGGGATAGGGAGAGGTGTAGGGGCTGGAGGAGGTTACAGAGATAGTGAGGGGTGTAGGGGCTGGAGGAGGTTACAGAGATAGTGAGGGGTGTAGGGGCTGGAGGAGGTTACAGAGATAGGGAGGGGTGTAGGGGCTGGAGGAGGTTACAGGGATAGGGAGGGGTGTAGGGGCTGGAGGAGGTTACAGAGATAGTGAGGGGTGTAGGGCTGGAGGAGGTTACAGAGATAGGGAGGGTGTAGGGGCTGGAGGGGGTTACTGAGATAGGGAGGGGTGTAGGGGCTGGAGGGGGTTACAGAGATAAGGAGGGGTGTAGGGGCGGGACCGAGTGATCTAAAGCACTGGATTTAGGTTCCAGTCTCTGGGAAGGTGGGTTTGAATGCCACCGCCTGTCATTATATTTGCTTTGGAGGCAGTTCAGAGAAGGTTCACTCGGTTGATTCCGGGGATGAGGGAGTTGACTTATGAGGAAAGGTTGAGGAGGTTGGGCCTCTACTCATTGGAATTCAGAAGAATGAGAGGTGATCTTATCGAAACGTATCAGATTATGAGGGGGCTTGACAAGGTGGATGCAGAGAGGATGTTTCCACTGATGGGGAGACTAGAACTAGGGGGCATGGTCTTAGAATAAGGGGCCGCCCATTGAAAACTGAGATAAGGAGGAATTTCTTCTCTCAGAGGGTTGTAAATCTGTGGAATTCTCTGGCCCAGAGAGCTGTGGAGGCTGGGTCATTGAATATATTTAAGGCGGAGACAAACAGATTTTTGAGCGATAAGGGAGTGAAGGGTTATGGGGAGCGGGTGGGGAAGTGGAGCTGAGTCCATGATCAGATCAGCCGCGATCTTATTAAATGGCGGAGCAGGCTCAAGGGGCCGAATGGCCGACTCCTGCTCCCTGGTCGTTCCCAGTGCAACACTGCTGTATCCCAGCACCGGTGCACAGCGCAGGGAATATCCGTGTACCTTGGCCCGGCCTTTGCTCCGCCGTTTCGGGAGGTCCTCCTCATAGTCTTCATCGTCCAGATCATCCAGAAAATCATCCGGATCCAGGATTCTCTGCACACCAACACAGACTGTCACACAGCACTCCTTCACACAATGTCCCAGCACAGAAACAGCCATCCAGTCTGATCCCACTCTCCCTGCACCCTATAATATCCCACCCAGTCTAACCCCACTCTCTCCTCCCCATACCCTTTAATATCCCACCCAGTCCTATCTCACTCTCCCCCTCACTCTCCGCACCCTTTAATATCCCATCCAGTCTAATCCCACTCTCCCCGCACCCTTTAATATCCCACCCAGGTCCATCCCACTCACCCCCTCACCCTTTAATATCCCACCCAGTCTAATCACACTCTCCCCCTGAATTCCCAGACCCTTTAATATCCCACCCAGTCTAATCCCACTCTCCCCCTCAATCCCCACACCCTTTAATATCCCACCCAGTCTGATTGCACTCTTCTCCATTCTCTCTTCAAATAGATCCACCTGAACAGGGAGGCAGGACCTCAAGCCAGAAGGATGTGGTTCGAGCACCACTCCAGAGACCCAAACCCACAATCTAGGTCGACACTCTAGTGCAGTACGGAGGGAGCGCCGCGCTGTCGGAGGGGCAGTACTGAGGGAGCGGCGCGCTGTCGGAGGGGCAGTACTGAGGGAGTGCCGCACTGTCAGAGGGGCAGTACTGAGGGAGTGCCGCACTGTCAGAGGGGCAGTACTGAGGGAGCGGCGCACCGTCGGAGAGGGGCAGTGCTGAGGGAGCGTCGCACTGTCGGAGGGGCAGTGCTGAGGGAGCGTCGCACTGTCAGAGGGGCAGTACTGAGGGAGCGGCGCGCTGTCGGAGGGGCAGTACTGAGGGAGTGCCGCACTGTCGGAGGGGCAGTACTGAGGGAGCGCCGCACTGTCGGAGGGGCAGTACTGAGGGAGCGTCGCACTGTCGGAGAGGGGCAGTACTGAGGGAGTGCCGCACTGTCGGAGGGGCAGTACTGAGGGAGCGCCGCACTGTCGGAGGGGCAGTACTGAGGGAGCGCCGCACTGTCGGAGGGGCAGTACTGAGGGAACGCCGCACTGTCGGAGGGGCAGTACTGAGGGAGCGCCGCACTGTCGGAGGGGCAGTACTGAGGGAGCGCCGCACCGTCGGAGGGGCAGTACTGAGGGAGCGCCGCACTGTCGGAGGGGCAGTACTGAGGGAGCGCCGCACTTTCGGAGGGGCAGTACTGAGGGAGCGCCGCACTGTCGGAGGAGCAGTGCTGAGGGAGCGCCGCACTGTCGGAGGGGCAGTGCTGAGGGAGCGCCGCACTGTCGGAGGGGCAGTATTGAGGAAGCCCTCAGGAGGAAATTCGCAGGCAGCCTTCAAGCTGTTACACCGGAAGCTTTGGCCTGGATATCCAGCTTGGATATTGACGTTTGCTTTGTTTTACTGTTACCTTACGGAGCAAGACGACGACAGGTTGTCTCGACTCTGTAATCTGATCCTGCCTGCTGTACCCTACCCTGCACTGTGTAATTAGACCCAATCTCGCCAGACTCGTTAGCTCGGTGAAGACCTTGAGTAAATAGTATTCTGCAATTGTAATTATAGCCGGCCAACGCTGGTAAAGGAAAGACTGACACACCTTGCGCGCCCTGCTGTTGTTCACAGGGTAGTCATTAAGGCTGTCGTCGTCCCGGTGGTCGGATAATCCTCGCTGCTTATCCAGAGCCTCCCCTCGGAGCAACGCCTCCAGACTGCTCCCATCCGGGGGCACCAAACTGTCCTTCTTCAACCCCAAATCCAGGTCTACCATTAAAGGGGAAACATGTCAAACACTCCCAGCACGGTTAGATACAGAGTAAACTCCCTCTACACTGTCCCATCACACACTCCCAGGGCAGGTACAGCACAGGGTTAGATACAGAGTAAACTCCCTCTACACTGTCACATCAAACACTCCCAGGGCAGGTACAGGGGGTTAGATACAGAGTAAACTCCCTCTACACTGTCACATCAAACACTCCCAGGGCAGGTACAGGGGGTTAGATACAGAGTAAAGCTCCCTCTACACTGTCACATCAAACACTCCCAGGGCAGGTACAGCACGGGGTTAGATACAGAGTAAACCTCCTTCTACACTGTCCCATCAAACACTCCCAGGGCAGGTACAGCACGAGGTTAGATACAGAGTAAAGCTCCCTCTACACTGTCCCATCAAACACTCCCAGGGCAGGTACAGCACGGGGTTAGATACAGAGTAAACTCCCTCTATACAGTCCCATCAAACACTCCCAGGGCAGGTACAGCACGGGGTTAGATACAGAGTAAAGCTCCCTCTACACTGTCCCATCAAACACTCCCAGGGCAGGTACAGCACGGGGTTAGATACAGAGTAAAGCTCCCTCTACACTGTCCCATCAAACACGCCCAGGGCAGGTACAGGGGGTTAGATACAGAGTAAAGCTCCCTCTACACTGTCCCATCAAACACTCCCAGGGCAGGTACAGCACGGGGTCAGATACAGAGTTAAGCTCCCTCTACTGTCCCATCAAACACTCCCAGGGCAGGTACAGGGGGTTAGATACAGAGTAAAGCTCCCTCTACACTACTACAGGAGAAGGCCTCGGGGAGGATGAGGTCAGAGGGAGAGGAGATGTTTACAGGGAGGGTTGTAGCAATGCTGCGTTGTGAGGCCACTGCTTCTGGGCAACTGGAAGGGGAGTGCCAAAAACGTTGGATTTTAAAAGGCTGCAGCGATGGTTGGTGTCCGTTGCCGTAGCAACTTTGCTGATTTGTGAATTGCTGGATGTGTGATGCTGATGTATAGCACCCACGGCTACTGGCTGTCTGCCAGGCCCATTAACTATTCAATGGGGTTTTGGAACTCTCTGGGCTCCTCGACATACATTATTTAACATTTCTCTCACAGGCCGGCGGCCCACTGCATTGCGGGGTACCTGGTTTGAGGGCTGCGAAGCTGAGGTGTGGGTCCTCCGGTGGGTGGGCTCGTCGCTTCTTCCTCCAGCGTCGGGCCGGGTAGGTGTACAGCTGCCCCGGAGCGATTCCTGCAGGACAGCGAGAATAACACCGCTCAAACCCCAAGTAACAGCCCAGACACAGCACGGAGCCCCCGCTCACCCAGGGTCACAGCACAGACCCCGCTCACCCAGGGTCACAGCACGGACCCCCCGCTAACCCAGGGTCACAGCACGGAGCCCCCGCTCACCCAGGGTCACAGCACGGACCCCCCGCTAACCCAGGGTCACAGCACGGAGCTCCCCGCTAACCCAGGGTCACAGCACGGACCCCCCGCTAACCCAGGGTCACAGCACAGACCCCGCAAACCCAGGGTCACAGCACAGACCCCGCTCACCCAGGGTCACAGCACAGACCCCCCGCTAACCCAGGGTCACAGCACAGACCCCGCTAACCCAGGGTCACAGCACGGAGCCCCCGCTAACCCAGGGTCACAGCACGGACCCCCCGCTAACCTAGGGTCACAGCACAGACCCCCCGCTAACCCAGGGTCACAGCACGGACCCCGCTAACCCAGGGTCACAGCACAGAGCTTCCCGCTAACCTAGGGTCACAGCACGGACCCCCCGCTAACCCAGGGTCACAGCACAGACCCCCCGCTAACCCAGGGTCACAGCACGGACCCCCCGCTAACCCAGGGTCACAGCACAGACCCCGCTAACCCAGGGTCACAGCACGGACCCCCCGCTAACCCAGGGTCACAGCACGGACCCCCCGCTAACCCAGGGTCACAGCACGGACCCCCCGCTAACCCAGGGTCACAGCACAGACCCCCCGCTAACCCAGGGTCACAGCACGGACCCCCCGCTAACCCAGGGTCACAGCACAGACCCCGCTAACCCAGGGTCACAGCACGGAGCCCCCGCTCACCCAGGGTCACAGCACAGACCCCGCTAACGCAGGGTCACAGCACAGACCCCGCTAACCCAGGGTCACAGCACGGACCCCCCGCTAACCCAGGGTCACAGCACGGACCCCCCGCTAACCCAAGGTCACAGCACAGACCCCCCGCTAACCCAGGGTCACAGCACAGACCCCGCTAACCCAGGGTCACAGCACGGACCCCCCGCTAACCCAGGGTCACAGCACGGACCCCCCGCTCACCCAGGGTCACAGCACAGACCCCGCTAACCCAGGGTCACAGCACGGACCCCGCTAACCCAGGGTCACAGCACGGACCCCCCGCTCACCCAGGGTCACAGCACAGACCCCCCGCTAACCCAAGGTCACAGCACGGACCCCCCGCTAACCCAGGGTCACAGCACGGACCCCCCGCTAACCCAAGGTCACAGCACGGACCCCCCGCTAACCCAGGGTCACAGCACAGACCCCGCTAACCCAGGGTCACAGCACAGACCCCCCGCTAACCCAGGGTCACAGCACAGACCCCCCGCTAACCCAGGGTCACAGCACAGACCCCCCGCTAACCCAGGGTCACAGCACAGACCCCGCTAACCCAGGGTCACAGCACGGACCCCCCGCTAACCCAGGGTCACAGCACGGACCCCCCGCTAACCCAGGGTCACAGCACGGACCCCCCGCTAACCCAGGGTCACAGCACAGACCCCGCTAACCCAGGGTTACAGCACAGACCCCCCGCTAACCCAGGGTCACAGCACAGACCCCCCGCTAACCCAGGGTCACAGCACGGACCCCGCTAACCCAGGGTCACAGCACAGACCCCCCGCTAACCCAGGGTCACAGCACGGACCCCCCGCTAACCCAGGGTCACAGCACAGACCCCGCTAACCCAGGGTCACAGCACGGACCCCCCGCTAACCCAGGGTCACAGCACGGACCCCCCGCTAACCCAGGGTCACAGCACGGACCCCCCGCTAACCCAGGGTCACAGCACAGACCCCCCGCTAACCCAGGGTCACAGCACAGACCCCCCGCTAACCCAGGGTCACAGCACGGACCCCCCGCTAACCCAGGGTCACAGCACGGACCCCGCTAACCCAGGGTCACAGCACGGACCCCCCGCTAACCCAGGGTCACAGCACGGACCCCCCGCTAACCCAGGGTCACAGCACGGACCCCCCGCTAACCCAGGGTCACAGCACAGACCCCCCGCTAACCCAGGGTCACAGCACGGACCCCCCGCTAACCCAGGGTCACAGCACGGAGCTCCCCGCTAACCCAGGGTCACAGCACAGACCCCCCGCTAACCCAGGGTCACAGCACGGACCCCCCGCTAACCCAGGGTCACAGCACGGACCCCCCGCTAACCCAGGGTCACAGCACGGACCCCGCTAACCCAGGGTCACAGCACGGACCCCGCTAACCCAGGGTCACAGCACGGACCCCCCGCTAACCCAGGGTCACAGCACGGACCCCCCGCTAACCCAGGGTCACAGCACGGACCCCCCGCTAACCCAGGGTCACAGCACGGACCCCCCGCTAACCCAGGGTCACAGCACGGACCCCCCGCTAACCCAGGGTCACAGCACAGACCCCCCGCTAACCCAGGGTCACAGCACGGACCCCCCGCTAACCCAGGGTCACAGCACAGACCCCCCGCTAACCCAGGGTCACAGCACGGACCCCCCGCTAACCCAGGGTCACAGCACGGACCCCCCGCTAACCCAGGGTCACAGCACGGAGCTCCCCGCTAACCCAGACACCGCCCCCTCTTCCCCCTCCTCCCGACACTATACCCTCCCCCACCCGAACACTGCCCCCTCCCCAGCCGCCCCCGCCCCTTCTCTCCCGCGCTCCCCCCCCCAACTCACCGGGCCCGCGGTGCCGTTTCTCCATCCAGATGTAGCAGTTGCTCTGGGCCACGCCGGTCTGGGAGTCGAGGAAGGGCAGCCGAACGCTCCTCTCGGCACACAGCCGGGCGTTGTAGTTGTGGCACTGCTCGATGGCATCCTTGTAGTACTGCTCTCCGATGCTGCAGGGCGAAGGCAGGGTCAGCGTCAGTCAGACCGGAGCGTGCCGAGCAACACAACGCGCACGGACCCCCTCACCATCGCCGCCTCACCAGGACAAGCAGTTTCACGGGGCTTGATTCCCCAAAGAGAAGGCCGAGGGCTGACCCGAGAGAGAACTTTATAATTGTGAAAGGGGTTCGAGAGGGTAGATGTAGAGAATGTTCCCCCTTGTGGGGGAGACCAGAACTGGGGGCCACCAATATCAGACAGTCACTGATAAACCCAACGGGGAATTCAGGAGAAACTTCTTTACCCCGAGAGCGGTGAGAATGTGGAACTCGCTGCCACAGGGAGGGGTTGAGGTGAACAGTATCGATGTATTTAAGGGGAGGCTGGATAAGTACACGGGGGAGAGAGGGATAGAAGGATGGGGTGATGGGGGGAGATGGAGAGGGGTGGGAGGGGGAGTGTGGGGCATAAACCCCGGCACGGAGCGGTGGGGCGTAAACCCCGGCACGGAGCGGTGGGGCGTAAACCCCGGCACGGAGCGGTGGGGCGTAAACCCCGGCACGGAGCGGTGGGACATAAACCCCGGCACGGAGCGGTGGGGCATAAACCCCGGCACGGAGCGGTGGGGCATAAACCCCGGCACAGAGCGGTGGGGCATAAAACCTGGCACGGAGCGGTGGGGCATAAACCCCGGCACGGAGCGGTGGGGCATAAATCCAGGCACGGGGTGGTGGGGCATAAATCCCAGCACGGGGCGGTGGGGCATAAACCCCGGCACGGAGCGGTGGGGCATAAATCCCGGCACGGAGCGGTGGGGCATAAACCCCGGCACGGAGCGGTGGGGCATAAACCCCGGCACGGAGCGGTTGGGGCATAAACCCCGGCACGGAGCGGTTGGGGCATAAACCCCGGCACGGAGCGGTGGGGCATAAACCCCAGCACGGAGCGGTGGGGCATAAACCCCGGCACGGAGCGGTGGGACCCAGTGGCCTGTTCCTGGGCCGTACACTCTGTGTAAGAGGCTGCACTTTCTCCACCAGCAGAGACCCACGTTGTGTGATGTGCCGAGAGACTTTGCTCGACCCAGAGCGTGTTGGCCGCTCAGCTGTCTCCCGGCCGACAGTAGCAGCCTCGAGTCCCACATCCGCTGCACTTGCGCCCTCCTCCATGACCACACCTGGAAAATATCATCAGCTCCAGCCCCCCCCCCTCGCACCACCCTACCTCAGGGACCACTGACCTAGCGTCTCTGTGCTTTTCCCGCTCCCCATCACCCTCCGCTCGACCATCTGCGGCCGTGTCTCCTGCCGCTACACCCCCACAGCTTAAAGTTCCCTCTCTCTGCATCTCCACCAGATTAAGCCCCCAACCCCCCCCGACACGGCTTTCAGAGGCGTCCGGAAGACCTCTTCTGTGACTTTCAGTGCTCCAAGCCCTTCTTTTGTCTTTCCCCCACCTGCTCAGTGCTTCATCTGGAAGACCTGCCTCGGCTGGGGGATGTGCTTTGAAGGTTACAGGACAAGTTGAGAAGGCTGTTAAAAAGCGCAGGGGAGCCTGGGCTTTAAAAATAGAGGCACACTGTACAAAAGCCAGGAATTTAGGCTAAACTTTTATAAATGACTGGCTCGGACACAGCTGGAGAATTGTAGGTAATTCTGGGCACCACACTTTGGGAAGGGTGTGAAAGCCTGGAGAGGGTGCAGAGATTTAAAAAGAAAGACTTGCATTTATATAGCGCCTTTCACGACCACCGGACTTCCCAAAGCACTTTACAGCCAATGAAGTACTATTGGAGTGCGGTCACTGTTGTAATGTGGGAAACGCCAATTTGCACACAGCAAGCTCCCAAACACAGCAATGTGATAATGACCCAGATAATCTGTTAGTGATGTTGGTCGAGGGATAAATATTGGCCCCAGGACACCAGGCAGAACTCCCCTGCTCTTCTTCCAATAGTGGCCGTGGGATCTTTTACATCCACCCGAGGGCAGATGGGGCCTCGTTTTAACGTCTCATCCGAAAGACAGCACCTCCAACAGTGCGGCGCTCCCTCAGTACTGCCCCTCTGACAGTGCTGGGCTCCCTCAGTACTGCCCCTCCGACAGTGCGGCGCTCCCTCAGTACTGCCCCCCGACAGTGCGGCGCTCCCTCAGTACTGCCCCTCCGACAGTGCGGCGCTCCCTCAGTACTGCCCCTCCGACAGTGCGGCACTCCCTCAGTACTGCCCCTCCGACAGTGCGGCGCTCCCTCAGTACTGCCCCTCCGACAGTGCGGCACTCCCTCAGTACCGCCCCTCCGACAGTGCGGCGCTCCCTCAGTACTGCCCCCCGACAGTGCGGCGCTCCCTCAGTACTGCCCCTCCGACAGTGCGGCGCTCCCTCAGTACTGCCCCCCGACAGTGCGGCACTCCCTCAGTACTGCCCCTCCGACAGTGTGGCGCTCCCTCAGTACTGCACTGGAGTGTCAGCCTAGATTTATGTGCTCAAGTCCCTGGAGTAGGACTTGAACCCACGATCATTTGACTCAGAGGCCGAGAGTGCTGCCCACTGAGGCACAGCTGACACCAATTTACTCGAATGGTCCCAGGCATGAGGGACATCAGAGCGGACGGGAGATCTGATAGAGGTGTTCAAATTCATGCAGGATTTTGACAGAGTAAATGAGACCTGTTCCCAGAGGCAGGAGGGCGGGTAACCAGAGGGACACGGATTGACGATAATCGGCGATGGAACCAGAGGGGGAGACGAGGAGAATGTTTTTACGCAGCGAGTTGTTGTGATCGGGAACGCGCTGCCTGAAAGGGCGGTGGGAGCAGATTCAATCGTGACTTTCAAACCGGGAATTGGATCAATACTGGGACAGGAGAAATGTGCCTGGGCTGTGGGGAAAGAGCAGGGGGGAGTGGGACTGATTGGATCGCTCTGTCACAGAGCCGGCACAGCACGGGCTCGAGGGGCCCAATTACCTCGTTATGTGTTAAGTACACAATCTGCCTTCTCAGTACATGTCTGTGAACTGCATTGTTACAAAGCGCAGCACATGCCCAGTGCCGTACAAGCCTTGATCAAAGACTGCCCTAAGTGGAGGAAGTGCATCCGGGAGGGGGCTGAGCACCTCGAGTCTCGTCGCCGAGAGCGTGCAGAAACCAAGCGCAGGCAGCGGAAGGAGCGTGCGGCAAACCTGTCCCATCCTCCCCTTCCCTCAACCACTGTCTGTCCCACCTGTGACAGGGACTGTGGTTCTCGTATTGGACTGTTCAGCCACCTAAGGACTCATTTTAAGAGTGGAAGCAAATCTTCTTCGATTCCGAGGGACTGCCTGTGATGGTGACACTGGAACACCAGAAGTGCACTGGCTCTGATGTAGGACCCCTCGACTGACATTCTGTACACAGCAGGATCCCACAATGAGAGGAGCGGCCGGGGAACTGATCTGCTTGGTGCTGTTGATTGAGGGGAGGTAACACGACTCGGTCCCCAGCAGCAACACCGAGGGGTAGTTGACCCCTAGCCTCAGTGGAGTCGCTCATTATTCGGGCCACGGGTGTTGGCTCCACTTGTCCGACAGGTTCTCTCCCTGACCCACAGCTGAATGGTGTACATGTCACTGAACCCAGCACTCTGCAACCACTGACATACAACCTGCAGCCCAGAAACAGGCCCCACCGCTCTGTGTGGGGTTTATGCTCCACACCAGCCCCCTCCCACCTCTCCCCCATAACCATATCCCTCCATTCAATATATTGGCTGATCTTCGACCTCAACTCCATTTCCCGCACGATCCCCATATCCCTCGACTCCAAAAATCTATTGATCTCAGCCTTGAATATACTCACAGACTGAGCCTCCACAGCCCTCTGGGGCAGAGAATTCCAAAGATTCACCCCCCTCTGAGTGAAGAAATTCCTCCTCATCTCAGTCCTCAATGGCCGACCCCTTATCCTGAGACTGTGAGCCCTGGTTCTAGACTCCCCAGCCCCGGGGGGAAACACTCTCCCTGCATCTACCCTGTCAAGCCCTGTAAGTATTGTGTGTGTTTCAATGAGATCCCCTCTCATTCTTCTAAACTCCAGAGAATATCGGCCCAGTCTGCTCAATCTCTCCTCATAGAACAATCCCCCCATCCCAGAAATCAGTCTGGTGAACCTTCGCTGCACTCCCTCTATGGCAAGTATATCCGTCCTTAGGTAAGGAGACCAAAACTGTGCACAATACTCCAGGTGTGGTCTCACCAGGGCCCTGTATAATTAACATAAGAAATAAGAGCAGGAGTCGGCCATTCAGCCCCTTGAGCCTGCTCTGCCATTCAATAAGATCATGATTGATCCGATCTTGAACTCAGCTCCACTTCCCCGCCTCCTCCCCATAACCCTTCACTCCCTTATCGCTCAAAAATCTGTCTATCTCCATTTTAAATATATTCAATGACCCAGCCTCCACAGCTCTCTGGGGCAGAGAATTCCACAGATTCACCACCCTCTGAAATTCCTCATCTCAATTTTAAATGGGCAGGCCCCTGCTTTCTCAACCTGCCCTGTTTTTATAGCAAGTGGTGTTGTTGTTGTAGGCTGGGCCAGTTGTTGTTATAGTGGCCCAGGTGTTGTTGTTGCTGTAGGCTGGGCCAGGTGTTGTTGTTGTTGCTGTAGGCTGGGCCAGGTGTTGTTGTTGTTGCTGTAGGCTGGGCCAGGTGTTGTTGTTGTTGCTATAGGCTGGGCCAGGTGTTGTTGTTGTTGCTGTAGGCTGGGCCAGGTGTTGTTGTTGTTGCTGTAGGCTGGGCCAGGTGTTGTTGTTGTTGCTGTAGGCTGGGCCAGATGTTATTGTTGTTGCTGTAGGCTGGGCCAGGTGTTGTTGCTGTAGGCTGGGTGTTGTTGTTGTAGGCTGGCCCAGATGTTGTTGTTGTTGTAGGCTGGCCCAGGTGTTGTTGGTGTTGGTGTTGTTGTCGGCTGGGCCAGGTGTTGGTGTTGTTGTAGGCCGGGCCAGGTGTTGTTGTTGTTGTAGGCCGGGCCAGGTGGTGGTGTTGTTGTAGGCCGGGCCAGGTGGTGGTGTTGTTGTAGGCCGGGCCAGGTGGTGGTGTTGTTGTTGTAGGCTGGGCCAGGTGTTGGTGTTGTTGTAGGCTGGGCCAGGTGTTGGTGTTGTTGTTGTAGGCTGGGCCAGGTGTTGGTGTTGTTGTCGGCTGGGCCAGGTGTTGGTGTTGTTGTAGGCCGGGCCAGGTGTTGTTGTTGTTGCAGGTCGGGCCAGGTGTTGGTGTTGTTGTTGTAGGCCGGGCCAGGTGGTGGTGGTGTTGTTGTAGGCCGGGCCAGGTGGTGGTGTTGTTGTCGGCTGGGCCAGGTGTTGTTGTTGTTGTAGGCCGGGCCAGGTGGTGGTGTTGTTGTAGGCCGGGCTAGGTGGTGGTGTTGTTGTCGGCTGGGCCAGGTGGTGGTGTTGTTGTAGGCCGGGCCAGGTGGTGGTGTTGTTGTAGGCCGGGCCAGGTGGTGGTGTTGTTGTTGTAGGCTGGGCCAGGTGTTGGTGTTGTTGTAGGCTGGGCCAGGTGTTGGTGTTGTTGTTGTAGGCTGGGCCAGGTGTTGGTGTTGTTGTCGGCTGGGCCAGGTGTTGGTGTTGTTGTAGGCCGGGCCAGGTGTTGTTGTTGTTGCAGGTCGGGCCACGTGTTGGTGTTGTTGTTGTAGGCCGGGCCAGGTGGTGGTGGTGTTGTTGTAGGCCGGGCCAGGTGTTGGTGTTGTTGTCGGCTGGGCCAGGTGTTGTTGTTGTTGTTGTAGGCTGGGCCAGGTGTTGGTGTTGGTGTTGTAGGCCGGGCCAGGTGTTGGTGTTGTTGTAGGCTGGGCCAGGTGTTGTTGTTGTTGTTGTAGGCCGGGCCAGGTGGTGGTGTTGTTGTAGGCCGGGCCAGGTGGTGGTGGTGTTGTTGTTGTAGGCTGGGCCAGGTGTTGGTGTTGTTGTAGGCTGGGCCAGTTGTTGGTGTTGTTGTTGTAGGCTGGGCCAGGTGTTGGTGTTGGTGTTGTAGGCTGGGCCAGGTGTTGGTGTTGTTGTAGGCTGGGCCAGGTGTTGGTGTTGTTGTAGGCTGGGCCAGGTGTTGTTGTTGTTGTAGGCTGGGTCAGGTGTTGGTGTTGTTGTTGTAGGCTGGGCCAGGTGTTGGTGTTGTAGGCTGGGCCAGGTGTTGGTGTTGTTGTTGTAGGCTGGGCCAGGTGTTGGTGTTGTTGTTGTAGGCTGGGCCAGGTGTTGGTGTTGTTGTAGGCTGGGTCTGTTGTTGTTGTTGTAGGCTGGGCCAGGTGTTGGTGTTGTTGTAGGCTGGGCCAGGTGTTGGTGGTGTTGTTGTAAGCCGGGCCAGGTGCTGGTGTTGTTGTTGTAGGCTGGGCCAGGTGTTGGTGTTGTTGTTGTTGTAGGCCGGACCAGGTGTTGGTGTTGTTGTTGTTGTAAGCCGGGCCAGGTGTTGGTGTTGTTGTTGTAGGCCGGGCCAGGTGTTGGTGTTGTTGTAGGCCGGGCCAGGTGTTGGTGTTGTTGTTGTTGTAGGCTGGGCCAGGTGTTGGTGTTGTTGTTGTTGTAGGCTGGGCCAGGTGTTGGTGTTGTTGTTGTAGGCTGGGCCAGGTGTTGGTGTTGTTGTTGTAAGCCGGGCCAGGTGTTGGTGTTGTTGTTGTTGTTGTTGTTGTTGTTGTTGTTGTAGGCTGGGCCTACCGCCTCAGGCTCGGGGCGGCCGCCCGCTGGAGAAGTTGCTGTGAGGACAAGTTTGGCCGCCCGGGGCTCAGGCTCGCTCCCTCCCCGCGGGCTGCTGCCCGCCGCCGCTCCCGCGCTCCCTCCCTCCCTGTCTCCCCCGGTCCCGGTGCCGCTCCCGCCTCTCGCCTCCCGCTCGCCGCCCCGCCGCCGCCGACAAACTTACTTCTTCACAACGTTTTGAATCACCGCCGCCATCTTGCTCGCTCCTTCCCCCCGCACTACGCCTGCGCTGACCGCCGGGGGACTGAGCATGCGCGGGGGGGGGGCGGTGGAGCAGGGCGGTTTTCATTGCGCCTGCGTGGCCGCTACCGGCAACCGCGCCACGCGACACGTGACCGAGAACAATGAGCATGCGCAAAAACTGGGACCGACTGGTGGTCCCGCAGCGCCATCATTCGGCGAGGCGGAAAATTGCACATAACATATAATATTGAATTTATATAATGGTATATTTACATATGTAATAATACACGTGTACTTCATTTCCAGTCAAATGTACACTTTAATGGTGACTTATCACATCATTCAAAAGCTTCCTAAAGGACATTACATACAATTAATGACATTGCAATGCAGTAACTTCTTAAGTAAACGGAGCGACAGTCTGTTTTGCACAGCAAGATCCAAAAAACAGCAATGAGATGAAGCACCAGCTAATCTCATTTCAGAGGTGTTGGTTGAGGGATAAATATTGGCCAGGACACCCCGGGAGAACTCCCCACGCTTCTCCAATAATCCCATAGGTTAGTTTAAGTGTCAACAACTACCTGCATTTATCTAGCGCCTGTAACATGGTAAACCGTCCTGAGGCGCTTCACAGGAGTGTAATTCGGACAAAATCTGACACCAAGCCACATAAGAAGATATTGGGGCAGATGACCAAAAGCTGGGTCAAAGAGGTCGATTTTAAGGAGCGTCTTTTCGATGAGACTTTAAACTGCCCTCTCGGGTGGATATAACACAGAAACATAGAAAATAGTAGCAGAAGTCGGCCATTCGGCCCTTCGAGCCTGCTCCGCCATTCAATATGATCATGTCTGAGCCTCCATCTCAACACCATATTCCCACTCTCTCCCCAGACCCCTTGATGCCTTTTGTGTCTAGAAATCTATCTATCTCCCTCTTAAATATATTCAGTGACTGGCCTCCACAGCCTCCTATGGTAGAGAATTCCACAGGTTCACCACCCTCTGAGTGAAAACATTTCTCCTCAGCTCGGTCCTAAAAGATATAAATGATCCCACGACTGGAAGAAGAAAAGGGGGGAGTTCTCCCGGGTGTCTTGGGGCCAATATTTATCTCTCGACCAACATCACTAAAACAGATTATCTGGTCCTTTAGCTCAATGCTGTTTGTGGGAATCTTGCTGCATGAAAATTGGTTACTCCACTACTGGAGGGATCACAGAATGACACACCAATTCTGCCCCACACACATGCAGATGTAGATAGAAGTTGTAAGCAGGAATTCTGGTTCATTATCCCCCTCGAGAGGTGCTCAGGCCAGTTATTACCCCTCATCACTAAACCCTGGCTACGATCAACCAACACAGCACGAAGCAGGGAGCGAGCTTGAAATCTGTCAGGCTCAGCCCCACTGATCAGCTCCACGGAAACCTCATGCACCAGTGGTCCCTGAACCTGTGGGATCAATCCCAGTCTGCACCCAGTCAGATGGTCCCAGCAGAGGTGAGCTTCACAGCCGATTTCACCGTAGCCCCAGGTGGGGAATGGACAATTCAGCTCACCAGTGAACCCCAGAACGAACTTTGGGTGTGGCCGGTCGTCAGACAAGGACGGGATTGAGAGGGGGGTGAGCTGTGAAGCTCTATGCAGTCGAATAGCCTGCCGATACTCAGGGGAAAAGGGGCACTTGGGCAAGGTGCTTTTAAATGTTGGTGTTCAGAGGGACCTGGCTGTCCTTGTGCAGGAAACGCAGAAAGCTAGCATGCAGGTACAGCCAGCAATCAGGAAGGCAAATGGCCTTTATTGCAAGGGGGATGGAATATAAGAGTAAGGAAGTCTTGCTACAACTGTACAGGGCCTCGGTGAGACCACACCTTGGAGTATTGTGCACAGTTTGGGTCTCCTCATCTAAGGAAGGATATACTTGCCTTGGAGGCGATGCAACAGACTGATTCCTGGGATGGGGGGGATTGTCCTATGAGGAGAGATTGAACAGACTGGGCCGATATTCTCTGGAGTTTAGAAGAATGAGAGGGGATCCCATTGAAACACACACAATACTTACAGGGCTTGACAGGGTAGATGCAGGGAGGGTGTTTCCCCCCCGGGGCTGGGGAGTCTGGAACCAGGGCTCACAGTCTCAGGATAAGGGCTCGGCCATTTAGGACTGAGATGAGGAGGAATTTCTTCACTCAGAGGGGGGTGAATCTTTGGAATTCTCTGCCCCAGAGGGACGTGGGAGGCTCAGTCTGTGAGTATATTCAAGGCTGAGATCGATAGATTTTTGGAGTCTAGGGGAATCGAGGGATCGGGCGGGAAAGTGGAGTTGAGGTCGAAGATCAGCCGTGATCTCATTAAATGGCGGAGCAGGGCTCGAGGGGCCGAATGGCCCACTCCTGCTCCTGATTCTTATGTTCTTATTTCTTATGTTCTTAAGCCACATGTAGCAGTGTACCCCAGCGAGGGTCCGTGCCTTCAGCAGAGAAAGGGGGGGGGGGGGAGGAGGTATCAGTGGGTGGGGAACAGCAGCTGGGAATATGCATGGCTTTTGTGCTGATGAATAATAAAATGATTATAACTATCAGGGAAGGATGAACAGGCTGGGCTTATTTCTCTAGAAAGGAGAAGGCTATGGGGTGAGCTGATAGCGCTCTTTAAAATCATGAAGGGGGGGGTTCAATAGGGTAGAGGTAGAGAAGATGTTTCCACTTGTGGGGGAGACCAGAACTCGGGGGCCACCAAATCAGACAGTCACTGATAAACCCAACGGGGAATTCAGGAGCAACTTCTTTACCCAGAGACTGGTTAGAACGTAAGAAATAGGAGCAGGAGTAGGCCCCTCGCGTCTGCTCCGCCATTCAATGAGATCATCGATGATCTGATCTTGGCCTCAACCCCATTTTTCTGCCTGTTCCCCAAAACCCTCGACTCACTTATCGTTCAAAAATCTGTCTATCTCAGCCCTGAATATATTCAGTGACCCAGCTTCCACAGCTCTCTGGGGCAGAGAATTCCACAAATTAATTGTTATATTTGCAGACTATAGATATACTCTCTGTGTAGTCACTGTGTAGTTGCATAAGATGGAGACTTGTTACCTGATGTACTATCAATAAGGTTTACACTGTGTATATACTATGCTGGCACCACTAGAGGGTGCAACTGGTGGAGACCGGGGTTTCCTGCCCCTGTGGCAGAGGCTGTCCACCAGAGGGCACTGCGGTGGGAGACCTGAGGGTCGCCTGCATAGAAACATAGAAACATAGAAAATAGGTGCAGGAGTGGGCCATTCGGCCCTTCGAGTCTGCACCACCATTCAATGAGTTCATGGCTGAACATGAAACTTCAGTACCCCATTCCTGCTTTCTCACCATACCCCTTGATCCCCCGAGTAGTAAGGACCACATCTAACTCCTTTTTGAATCTATTTAGTGAATTGGCCTCAACAACTTTCTGTGGTAGAGAATTCCACAGGTTCACCACTCTCTGGGTGAAGAAGTTTCTCCTCATCTCGGTCCTAAATGGCTTACCCCTTATCCTTAGACTGTGACCCCTGGTTCTGGACTTCCTCAACATTGGGAACATTCTTCCTGCATCTAACCTGTCGAAACCTGTCAGAATTTTAAACGTTTCTATGAGGTCCCCTCTCATTCTTCTGAACTCCAGTGAATACAAGCCCAGTTGATCCAGTCTTTCTTGATATGTCAGTCCCGCTTACGGGAATCAGTCTGGTGAACCTTCGCTGCACTCCCTCAATAGCAAGAATGTCCTTCCTCAAGTTAGGAGACCAAAACTGTACACAATACTCCAGGTGTGGCCTCACCAAGGCCCTGTACAGCTGTAGTAACACCTCTCTGCCCCTGTACTCAAATCCCCTCGCTATGAAGGCCAACATGCCATTTGCCTTCTTAACCGCCTGTTGTACCTGCATGCCAACCTTCAATGACTGATGTACCATGACACCCAGGTCTCTTTGCACCTCCCCTTTTCCTAATCTGTCGCCATTCAGATAATAGTCTGTCTCTCTGTTTTTACCACCAAAGTGGATAACCTCACATTTATCCACATTATACTTCATCTGCCATGCATTTGCCCACTCACCTAACCTATCCAAGTCACTCTGAAGCCTCATAGCATCCTCCTCGCAGCTCACACTGCCACCCAACTTAGTGTCATCCGCAAATTTGGAGATACTACATTTAATCCCCTCGTCTAAATCATTAATGTACAATGTAAACAGCTGGGGCCCCAGCACAGAACCTTGCGGTACCCCACTAGTCACTGCCTGCCATTCTGAAAAGTCCCCATTTACTCCTACTCTTTGCTTCCTGTCTGCCAACCAGTTCTCAATCCATGTCAGTACACTACCCCCAATCCCATGTGCTTTAACTTTGCACATTAATCTCTTGTATGGGACCTTGTCGAAAGCCTTCTGAAAGTTCAAATATACCACATCAACTGGTTCTCCCTTGTCCACTCTACTGGAAACATCCTCAAAAAATTCCAGAAGATTTGTCAAGCATGATTTCCATTTCACAAATCCATGCTGACTTGGACCTATCATATCACCTCTTTCCAAATGCACTGATATGACATCCTTAATAATTGATTCCATCATTTTACCCACTACTGAGGTCAGGCTGACCGGTCTATAATTCCCTGTTTTCTCTCTCCCTCCTTTTTTAAAAAGTGGGGTTACATTGGCTACCCTCCACTCCATAGGAACTGATCTAGAGTCAATGGAATGTTGGAAAATGACTGTCAATGCATCCGCTATTTCCAAGGCCACCTCCTTAAGTACTCTGAGATGCAGTCCATCAGGCCCTGGGGATTTATCGGCCTTCAATCCCATCAATTTCCCCAACACAATTTCCCGACTAATAAGGATTTCCCTCAGTTCCTCCTTCTTACTAAACCCTCTGACTCCTTTTATATCCGGAAGGTTGTTGGTGTCCTCCTTAGTGAATACCGAACCAAAGTACTTGTTCAATTGGTCTGCCATTTCTTTGTTCCCCGTTATGACTTCCCCTGATTCTGACTGCAGGGGACCTACGTTTGTCTTTACTAACCTCTTTCTCTTTACATATCTATAGAAACTTTTGCAATCTGCCTTAATGTTCCCTGCAAGCTTCTTCTCGTACTCCATTTTCCCTGCCCTAATCAAACCCTTTGTCCTCCTCTGCTGAGTTCTAAATTTCTCCCAGTCCCCGGGTTCGCTGCTATTTCTGGCCCATTTGTATGCCACTTCCTTGGCTTTAATACTATCCCTGATTTCCCTAGATAGCCACGGTTGAGCCACCTTCCCTTTTTTATTTTTACGCCAGACAGGGATGTACAATTGTTGTAGTGCAGGGCCCAGTATAAAAGGCTGCCCACCATGCGTGTGCCTCACTCGGGAGTTACGAATAAAGGACTAAGGTCACTACAGTTTGAGTACAACACATTGCCTTGTGGAGTCATTCATAAGTACATTATAGACATAATAACTGGCGACGAGAATATGGACTTTCACGCGATTATGGCTGCCTTTGGCACATTAAAAGACTTTGCAGTTTTTGGGATGATTGGGACGCCTTCACGGAAATGCTCGAGCAATATTTTGTGGCAAACGATCTGGCAGGGGAGACGGACGCGTTGGTGGAGAAGCGGAAGGCCATACTGCTGACCAGTTGTGGGCCCGAGGTCTATCACCTCGTCAGGGACTTGCTGACACCCACGAAGGCCAAGGATAAGACATACGATGAGCTGACTGAACTAATTCGCGACCAACTAAAACCAAAGGAGAGCATCCTCACGGCCAGGCACAGAGTCTACACTCACCGCCGACCTGAGGGCCAGGAGATTGCAAAATATGCTGCCGACCTCAGGAGACTTGCGGCACCGTGTGATTTCAGCACGCGCCTCAGCGAAGCATTGTGGGACATCTTCGTGATGGGAATTGGCGACGAGGGCCTCCGTCACGAGCTATTATCTGCCGACACCACAGTCAACCTGCAGAAGGCCATCAGCATCAGTCAGGCGTTCATGACCTTGACCTGCAAATTATTCATCCTGTGGACTCAAACCCGGCAAATACTGTACATAGAATGGTGCCTTTCACAGGCAAGGCTGTAGAACGTGGCTCTGCCCAGGGCAGAGAGCACAGACCTCAGGGTTCCAGAACTCAGGGTCCTCCGAGGGGTGCTAATTGAGTAGCACCAGGCTGGTGTTGCGGAGGAAACCATGGGGCTCGCCAGTGTCGGTTTGCTGAGTACGTGTGCAAAGCCTGTAACACCAAGGACCACCTCCAGCGTATGTGTAAAAGAAATACGACTCACCGCCCAGCGGAGGAGTTGGTAGATGACTTTGAATCCAGCGGGGAGTATGATGATTTGGCCAGAGAGGCAGCTCAGCCCCAGGAAGAAGTGTATGGAGTGTATACCTGCACCACCGATTGTCCTCCAGTGAAGATGGAAGTCAAGATAAACAGCGTTCCAGTCTTCATGGAAGTGGACATGGGAGCGAGCCAGTCAGTGATGAGCCAGGAAGCCTTCGAGAGGCTGTGGAACGGAAAACGACCCGAGCTGGTTCCAGTACAGGAAAAGTTACGCACCTACACCAAGGAGCTGATCCCAGTCCTGGGTAGTGCGGATGTCAGTGTAATCCATAATGGCGCGGTGCACAAGTTACCTCTGTGGATTGTTGCAGGTGATGGTCCAACGCTACTCGGAAGAAGGTGGATGGGGAAGATCCAGTGGAAATGGGAAGACCTCTTCGCTCCAGCAATCGATGTCCCCCGTGCTCAGAGGCAGAGCAAAACCTCACCTTCGCTTGGGCCAGGCACCAGAGAACAGACCAGCGCAGCACCTGAGGCACAGACCGTCCATCACGACTGCGTGGCAATGATCCGACCGGAACGACCTAAAAGTACCTTCCCAGCTCCAGTGGCAGGACTCCTGGGGAGGAAGATCGAATTCACAGGCACTCTTCCAGCTTTTGTGGCAGAATCACGGGAGAGAAGGATCAAGGCAGTCGACCTCGAGGACAGAGGCAAGATGTGTCCCTGCTGCAGCGAGGGGCAGCGAGGCTGGAAAAACAGATGTCTGCGGCCAGACCACGAGATGCAACACTGAGGGACCAACACGTGGGGTCTAACAAAGGATCTGATTGGGGTAAAGCCAGCAGGGTTCTCTTAAAGGAGACCTGCAACCAACTGAACTTAAAGAGACATTGTATGCACGGCAATCAATGTAACGAACCGATTAAGATTGTGAACAAAATGTTGTTGCGAGATGTCGGGAATAGAGTCCCCAATAGTAGCAAGCGAGCGAATTCGGGAGGGTAAAGGCACTGATCCTGATACCCTGCCCCAGGTCTATCCCACAAGTTATAGGTCAGTGACCTCAGGAGGGTGAAGGCACTGATCCTGATACCCTGCCCCAGGTCTATCCCACAAGTTATAGGTCAGTGACCTCAGGAGGGTGAAGGCACTGATCCTGATACCCTGCCCCAGGTCTATCCCACAAGTTATAGGTCAGTGACCTCAGGAGGGTAAAGACACTGATCCTGATACCCTGCCCCAGGTCTATCCCACAAGTTATAGGTCAGTGACCTCAGGAGGGTAAAGGCACTGATCCTGATACCCTGCCCCAGGTCTATCCCACAAGTTATAGGTCAGTGACCTCAGGAGGGTGAAGGCACTGATCCTGATACCCTGCCCCAGGTCTATCCCACAAGTTATAGGTCAGTGACCTCAGGAGGGTAAAGACACTGATCCTGATACCCTGCCCCAGGTCTATCCCACAAGTTATAGGTCAGTGACCTCAGGAGGGTAAAGGCACTGATCCTGATACCCTGCCCCAGGTCTATCCCACAAGTTATAGGTCAGTGACCTCAGGAGGGTGAAGACACTGATCCTGATACCCAGCCCCAGGTCTATCCCACAAGTTATAGGTCAGTGACCTCAGGAGGGTGAAGGCACTGATCCTGATACCCTGCCCCAGGTGTCCCCACAAGTTATAGGTCAGTGACCTCAGGAGGGTGAAGGCACTGATCCTGATACCCTGCCCCAGGTCTATCCCACAAGTTATAGGTCAGTGACCTCAGGAGGGTGAAGGCACTGATCCTGATACCCTGCCCCAGGTCTATCCCACAAGTTATAGGTCAGCGACCTCAGGAGGGTAAAGGCAATGATCCTGATACCCTGCCCCAGGTGTATCCCACAAGTTACAGGTCAGTGACCTCAGGAGGGTGAAGGCACTGATCCTGATACCCTGCCCCAGGTGTATCCCACAAGTTATAGGCCAGTGACCTCAGGAGGGTGAAGGCACTGATCCTGATACCCTGCCCCAGGTGTCCCCACACGTTATAGGTCAGTGACCTCAGGAGGGTGAAGGCACTGATCCTGATACCCTGTCCCAGGTCTATCCCACAAGTTATAGGTCAGTGACTTCAGGAGGATGAAGACACTGATCCTGATACCCTGCCCCAGGTCTATCCCACAAGTTATAGGTCAGTGACCTCAGGAGGGTGAAGGCACTGATCCTGATACCCTGCTCAGGTGTCCCCACAAGTTATAGGTCAGTGACCTCAGGAGGGTGAAGGCACTGATCCTGATACCCTGCCCCAGGTGTCCCCACAAGTTATAGGTCAGCGACCTCAGGAAGGTAAAGACACTGATCCTGATACCCTGCCCCAGGTGTCCCCACAAGTTATAGGTCAGTGACCTCAGGAAGGTAAAGACACTGATCCTGATACCCTGCCCCAGGTCTATCCCACAAGTTATAGGTCAGTGACCTCAGGAGGGTGAAGGCACTGATCCTGATACCCTGCCCCAGGTGTCCCCACAAGTTATAGGTCAGTGACCTCAGGAGGGTGAAGGCACTGATCCTGATACCCTGCCCCAGGTCTATCCCACAAGTTATAGGCCAGTGACCTCAGGAGGGTGAAGGCACTGATCCTGATACCCTGCCCCAGGTCTATCCCACAAGTTATAGGTCAGTGACCTCAGGAGGGTGAAGGCACTGATCCTGATACCCTGCCCCAGGTCTATCCCACAAGTTATAGGTCAGCGACCTCAGGAGGGTAAAGGCACTGATCCTGATACCCTGCCCCAGGTGTCCCCACAAGTTATAGGCCAGTGACCTCAGGAGGGTGAAGGCACTGATCCTGATACCCTGCCCCAGGTGTCCCCACACGTTATAGGTCAGCGACCTCAGGTGGGTGAAGGCACTGATCCTGATACCCTGCCCCAGGTCTATCCCACAAGTTATAGGTCAGTGACTTCAGGAGGATGAAGACACTGATCCTGATACCCTGCCCCAGGTCTATCCCACAAGTTATAGGTCAGTGACCTCAGGAGGGTGAAGGCACTGATCCTGATACCCTGCTCAGGTGTCCCCACAAGTTATAGGTCAGTGACCTCAGGAGGGTGAAGACACTGATCCTGATACCCTGCCCCAGGTGTCCCCACAAGTTATAGGTCAGCGACCTCAGGAAGGTAAAGACACTGATCCTGATACCCTGCCCCAGGTGTCCCCACAAGTTATAGGTCAGTGACCTCAGGAAGGTGAAGGCACTGATCCTGATACCCTGCCCCAGGTCTATCCCACAAGTTATAGGTCAGTGACCTCAGGAGGGTGAAGGCGCTGATCCTGATACCCTGCCCCAGGTGTATCCCACAAGTTATAGGTCAGTGACCTCAGGAGGGTGAAGGCACTGATCCTGATACCCTGCCCCAGGTCTATCCCACAAGTTATAGGTCAGTGACCTCAGGAGGGTGAAGGCGCTGATCCTGATACCCTGCCCCAGGTGTCCCCACAAGTTATAGGAGGGTGAAGACACTGATCCTGATACACTGCCCCAGGTCTATCCCACAAGTTATAGGTCAGCGACCTCAGGAGGGTGAAGACACTGATACTGATACCCTGCCCCAGGTGTCCCCACAAGTTATAGGTCAGCGACCTCAGGAGGGTGAAGGCACTGATCCTGATACCCTGCCCCAGGTCTATCCCACAAGTTATAGGTCAGTGACTTCAGCAGGATGATCCTGATACCCTGCCCCAGGTCTATACCACAAGTTATAGGTCAGTGACCTCAGGAGGGTGAAGGCACTGATCCTGATACCCTGCCCCAGGTGTCCCCACAAGTTATAGGTCAGTGACCTCAGGAGGGTGAAGGCACTGATCCTGATACCCTGCCCCAGGTGTCCCCACAAGTTATAGGTCAGTGACCTCAGGAGGGTGAAGGCACTGATCCTGATACCCTGCCCCAGGTGTCCCCACAAGTTATAGGCCAGTGACCTCAGGAGGGTGAAGGCACTGATCCTGATACCCTGCCCCAGGTGTCCCCACAAGTTATAGGTCAGTGACCTCAGGAAGGTAAAGACACTGATCCTGATACCCTGCCCCAGGTGTCCCCACAAGTTATAGGTCAGTGACCTCAGGAGGGTGAAGGCACTGATCCTGATACCCTGCCCCAGGTGTCCCCACAAGTTATAGGTCAGTGACCTCAGGAGGGTGAAGACACTGATCCTGATACCCTGCCCCAGGTGTCCCCACAAGTTATAGGTCAGTGACCTCAGGAGGGTGAAGGCACTGATCCTGATACCCTGCCCCAGGTCTATCCCACAAGTTATAGGTCAGTGACCTCAGGAGGGTGAAGGCACTGATCCTGATACCCTGCCCCAGGTCTATTCCACAAGTTATAGGTCAGTGACCTCAGGAGGGTGAAGGCACTGATCCTGATACCCTGCCCCAGGTCTATCCCACAAGTTATAGGTCAGTGACCTCAGGAGGGTGAAGGCACTGATCCTGATACCCTGCCCCAGGTCTATCCCACAAGTTATAGGCCAGTGACCTCAGGAGGGTAAAGGCACTGATCCTGATACCCTGCCCCAGGTCTATCCCACAAGTTATAGGCCAGTGACCTCAGGAGGGTAAAGGCACTGATCCTGATACCCTGCCCCAGGTGTCCCCACAAGTTATAGGTCAGTGACCTCAGGAGGTTGAAGACACTGATCCTGATACCCTGCCCCAGGTCTATCCCACAAGTTATAGGTCAGTGACCTCAGGTGGGTGAAGGCACTGATCCTGATACCCTGCCCCAGGTGTCCCCACAAGTTATAGGTCAGTGACCTCAGGAGGCTGAAGGCACTGATCCTGATACCCTGCCCCAGGTCTATCCCACAAGTTATAGGTCAGTGACCTCAGGTGGGTGAAGGCACTGATCCTGATACCCTGCCCCAGGTGTCCCCACAAGTTATAGATCAGCGACCTCAGGAGGGTGAAGGCACTGATCCTGATACCCTGCCCCAGGTGTCTCCACAAGTTATAGGTCAGCGACCTCAGGAGGGTGAAGGCACTGATCCTGATACCCTGCCCCAGGTCTATCCCACAAGTTATAGGTCAGTGACCTCAGGTGGGTGAAGGCACTGATCCTGATACCCTGCCCCAGGTGTATCCCACAAGTTATAGGCCAGTGACCTCAGGAGGATGAAGGCACTGATCCTGATACCCTGCCCCAGGTGTATCCCACAAGTTATAGGCCAGTGACCTCAGGAGGGTGAAGGCACTGATCCTGATACCCTGCCCCAGGTGTATCCCACAAGTTATAGGCCAGTGACCTCAGGAGGATGAAGGCACTGATCCTGATTCCCTGCCCCAGGTCTATCCCACAAGTTATAGGCCAGTGACCTCAGGAGGGTAAAGGCACTGATCCTGATACCCTGCACCAGGTGTCCCCACAAGTTATAGGCCAGTGACCTCAGGAGGATGAAGGCACTGATCCTGATACCCTGCCACAGGTGTCCCCACAAGTTATAGGTCAGTGACCTCAGGAGGGTGAAGGCACTGATCCTGATACTCTGCCCCAGGTGTCCCCACAAGTTATATGTCAGTGACCTCAGGAGGATGAAGGCACTGATCCTGATACCCTGCCACAGGTGTCCCCACAAGTTATAGGTCAATGACCTCAGGAGGGTGAAGACACTGATCCTGATACTCTGCCCCAGGTGTCCCCACAAGTTACAGGTCAGCGACCTCAGGAGGGTGAAGACACTGATCCTGATACCCTGCCCCAGGTCTATCCCACAAGTTATAGGTCAGTGACCTCAGGAGGGTGAAGACACTGATCCTGATACCCTGCCCCAGGTCTATCCCACAAGTTATAGGTCAGTGACCTCAGGAGGGTGAAGGCACTGATCCTGATACCCTGCCCCAGGTGTCCCCACAAGTTATAGGTCAGTGACCTCAGGAGGGTGAAGGCACTGATCCTGATACCCTGCCCCAGGTCTATCCCACAAGTTATAGGTCAGTGACCTCAGGAGGGTGAAGGCACTGATCCTGATACCCTGCCCCAGGTCTATCCCACAAGTTATAGGTCAGCGACCTCAGGAGGGTAAAGGCAATGATCCTGATACCCTGCCCCAGGTGTATCCCACAAGTTACAGGTCAGTGACCTCAGGAGGGTGAAGGCACTGATCCTGATACCCTGCCCCAGGTGTATCCCACAAGTTATAGGCCAGTGACCTCAGGAGGGTGAAGGCACTGATCCTGATACCCTGCCCCAGGTGTCCCCACACGTTATAGGTCAGTGACCTCAGGAGGGTGAAGGCACTGATCCTGATACCCTGTCCCAGGTCTATCCCACAAGTTATAGGTCAGTGACTTCAGGAGGATGAAGACACTGATCCTGATACCCTGCCCCAGGTCTATCCCACAAGTTATAGGTCAGTGACCTCAGGAGGGTGAAGGCACTGATCCTGATACCCTGCTCAGGTGTCCCCACAAGTTATAGGTCAGTGACCTCAGGAGGGTGAAGGCACTGATCCTGATACCCTGCCCCAGGTGTCCCCACAAGTTATAGGTCAGCGACCTCAGGAAGGTAAAGACACTGATCCTGATACCCTGCCCCAGGTGTCCCCACAAGTTATAGGTCAGTGACCTCAGGAAGGT
Organism: Pristiophorus japonicus; assembly: GCF_044704955.1. Classification (NCBI taxonomy): domain Eukaryota; kingdom Metazoa; phylum Chordata; class Chondrichthyes; family Pristiophoridae; genus Pristiophorus; species Pristiophorus japonicus. The sequence goes on from NC_092003.1 coordinate 1,729,749, forward strand.
AAAGACACTGATCCTGATACCCTGCCCCAGGTCTATCCCACAAGTTATAGGTCAGTGACCTCAGGAGGGTGAAGGCACTGATCCTGATACCCTGCCCCAGGTGTCCCCACAAGTTATAGGTCAGTGACCTCAGGAGGGTGAAGGCACTGATCCTGATACCCTGCCCCAGGTCTATCCCACAAGTTATAGGCCAGTGACCTCAGGAGGGTGAAGGCACTGATCCTGATACCCTGCCCCAGGTCTATCCCACAAGTTATAGGTCAGTGACCTCAGGAGGGTGAAGGCACTGATCCTGATACCCTGCCCCAGGTCTATCCCACAAGTTATAGGTCAGCGACCTCAGGAGGGTAAAGGCACTGATCCTGATACCCTGCCCCAGGTGTCCCCACAAGTTATAGGCCAGTGACCTCAGGAGGGTGAAGGCACTGATCCTGATACCCTGCCCCAGGTGTCCCCACACGTTATAGGTCAGCGACCTCAGGTGGGTGAAGGCACTGATCCTGATACCCTGCCCCAGGTCTATCCCACAAGTTATAGGTCAGTGACTTCAGGAGGATGAAGACACTGATCCTGATACCCTGCCCCAGGTCTATCCCACAAGTTATAGGTCAGTGACCTCAGGAGGGTGAAGGCACTGATCCTGATACCCTGCTCAGGTGTCCCCACAAGTTATAGGTCAGTGACCTCAGGAGGGTGAAGACACTGATCCTGATACCCTGCCCCAGGTGTCCCCACAAGTTATAGGTCAGCGACCTCAGGAAGGTAAAGACACTGATCCTGATACCCTGCCCCAGGTGTCCCCACAAGTTATAGGTCAGTGACCTCAGGAAGGTGAAGGCACTGATCCTGATACCCTGCCCCAGGTCTATCCCACAAGTTATAGGTCAGTGACCTCAGGAGGGTGAAGGCGCTGATCCTGATACCCTGCCCCAGGTGTATCCCACAAGTTATAGGTCAGTGACCTCAGGAGGGTGAAGGCACTGATCCTGATACCCTGCCCCAGGTCTATCCCACAAGTTATAGGTCAGTGACCTCAGGAGGGTGAAGGCGCTGATCCTGATACCCTGCCCCAGGTGTCCCCACAAGTTATAGGAGGGTGAAGACACTGATCCTGATACACTGCCCCAGGTCTATCCCACAAGTTATAGGTCAGCGACCTCAGGAGGGTGAAGACACTGATCCTGATACCCTGCCCCAGGTGTCCCCACAAGTTATAGGTCAGCGACCTCAGGAGGGTGAAGGCACTGATCCTGATACCCTGCCCCAGGTCTATCCCACAAGTTATAGGTCAGTGACTTCAGCAGGATGATCCTGATACCCTGCCCCAGGTCTATACCACAAGTTATAGGTCAGTGACCTCAGGAGGGTGAAGGCACTGATCCTGATACCCTGCCCCAGGTGTCCCCACAAGTTATAGGTCAGTGACCTCAGGAGGGTGAAGGCACTGATCCTGATACCCTGCCCCAGGTGTCCCCACAAGTTATAGGTCAGTGACCTCAGGAAGGTAAAGACACTGATCCTGATACCCTGCCCCAGGTGTCCCCACAAGTTATAGGTCAGTGACCTCAGGAGGGTGAAGGCACTGATCCTGATACCCTGCCCCAGGTGTCCCCACAAGTTATAGGTCAGTGACCTCAGGAGGGTGAAGACACTGATCCTGATACCCTGCCCCAGGTGTCCCCACAAGTTATAGGTCAGTGACCTCAGGAGGGTGAAGGCACTGATCCTGATACCCTGCCCCAGGTCTATCCCACAAGTTATAGGTCAGTGACCTCAGGAGGGTGAAGGCACTGATCCTGATACCCTGCCCCAGGTCTATTCCACAAGTTATAGGTCAGTGACCTCAGGAGGGTGAAGGCACTGATCCTGATACCCTGCCCCAGGTGTCCCCACAAGTTACAGGCCAGCGACCTCAGGAGGGTGAAGACACTGATCCTGATACCCTGCCCCAGGTCTATCCCACAAGTTATAGGTCAGTGACCTCAGGAGGGTGAAGACACTGATCCTGATACCCTGCCCCAGGTGTCCCCACAAGTTACAGGCCAGTGACATCAGGAGGGTGAAGGCACTGATCCTGATACCCTGCCCCAGGTCTATCCCACAAGTTATAGGTCAGTGACCTCAGGAGGGTGAAGGCACTGATCCTGATACCCTGCCCCAGGTCTATCCCACAAGTTATAGGTCAGCGACCTCAGGAGGGTGAAGGCACTGATCCTGATACCCTGCCCCAGGTCTATCCCACAAGTTATAGGTCAGTGACCTCAGGAAGGTGAAGGCACTGATCCTGATACCCTGCCCCAGGTGTCCCCACAAGTTATAGGTCAGTGACCTCAGGAGGCTGAAGGCACTGATCCTGATACCCTGCCCCAGGTCTATCCCACAAGTTATAGGTCAGTGACCTCAGGTGGGTGAAGGCACTGATCCTGATACCCTGCCCCAGGTGTCCCCACAAGTTATAGATCAGCGACCTCAGGAGGGTGAAGGCACTGATCCTGATACCCTGCCCCAGGTGTCTCCACAAGTTATAGGTCAGCGACCTCAGGAGGGTGAAGGCACTGATCCTGATACCCTGCCCCAGGTCTATCCCACAAGTTATAGGTCAGTGACCTCAGGTGGGTGAAGGCACTGATCCTGATACCCTGCCCCAGGTGTATCCCACAAGTTATAGGCCAGTGACCTCAGGAGGATGAAGGCACTGATCCTGATACCCTGCCCCAGGTGTATCCCACAAGTTATAGGCCAGTGACCTCAGGAGGGTGAAGGCACTGATCCTGATACCCTGCCCCAGGTGTATCCCACAAGTTATAGGTCAGTGACCTCAGGAGGGTGAAGGCACTGATCCTGATACCCTGCCCCAGGTCTATCCCACAAGTTATAGGTCAGTGACCTCAGGAGGGTGAAGGCACTGATCCTGATACCCTGCCCCAGGTGTATCCCACAAGTTATAGGCCAGTGACCTCAGGAGGATGAAGGCACTGATCCTGATTCCCTGCCCCAGGTCTATCCCACAAGTTATAGGCCAGTGACCTCAGGAGGGTGAAGGCACTGATCCTGATACCCTGCACCAGGTGTCCCCACAAGTTATAGGCCAGTGACCTCAGGAGGATGAAGGCACTGATCCTGATACCCTGCCCCAGGTCTATCCCACAAGTTATAGGCCAGTGACCTCAGGAGGATGAAGGCACTGATCCTGATACCCAGCCCCAGGTGTCCCCACAAGTTATAGGTCAGTGACCTCAGGAGGGTGAAGACACTGATCCTGATACCCTGCCACAGGTGTCCCCACAAGTTATAGGTCAATGACCTCAGGAGGGTGAAGACACTGATCCTGATACCCTGCCCCAGGTGTCCCCACAAGTTATAGGTCAGTGACCTCAGGAGGGTGAAGGCACTGATCCTGATTCCCTGCCCCAGGTCTATCCCACAAGTTATAGGTCAGTGACCTCAGGAGGGTGAAGGCACTGATCCTGATACCCTGCCCCAGGTGTCCCCACAAGTTATAGGTCAGTGACCTCAGGAGGGTGAAGGCACTGATCCTGATACCCTGCCCCAGGTGTCCCCACAAGTTATAGGCCAGTGACCTCAGGAGGATGAAGGCACTGATCCTGATACCCTGCCACAGGTGTCCCCACAAGTTATAGGTCAGTGACCTCAGGAGGGTGAAGGCACTGATCCTGATACTCTGCCCCAGGTGTCCCCACAAGTTATATGTCAGTGACCTCAGGAGGATGAAGGCACTGATCCTGATACCCTGCCACAGGTGTCCCCACAAGTTATAGGTCAATGACCTCAGGAGGGTGAAGACACTGATCCTGATACTCTGCCCCAGGTGTCCCCACAAGTTACAGGTCAGCGACCTCAGGAGGGTGAAGACACTGATCCTGATACCCTGCCCCAGGTCTATCCCACAAGTTATAGGTCAGTGACCTCAGGAGGGTGAAGACACTGATCCTGATACCCTGCCCCAGGTCTATCCCACAAGTTATAGGTCAGTGACCTCAGGAGGGTGAAGGCACTGATCCTGATACCCTGCCCCAGGTGTCCCCACAAGTTATAGGTCAGCGACCTCAGGAGGGTGAAGGCACTGATCCTGATACCCTGCCCCAGGTCTATCCCACAAGTTATAGGTCAGTGACCTCAGGAGGGTAAAGACACTGATCCTGATACTCTGCCCCAGGTGTCCCCACAAGTTACAGGTCAGCGACCTCAGGAGGGTGAAGACACTGATCCTGATACCCTGCCCCAGGTGTCCCCACAAGTTATAGGTCAATGACCTCAGGAGGGTGAAGACACTGATCCTGATACTCTGCCCCAGGTCTATCCCACAAGTTATAGGTCAGTGACCTCAGGAGGGTGAAGGCACTGATCCTGATACCCTGCCCCAGGTGTCCCCACAAGTTATAGGCCAGTGACCTGAGGAGGATGAAGGCACTGATCCTGATACCCTGCCCCAGGTGTCCCCACAAGTTATTGGCCAGTGACCTCAGGAGGGTGAAGACACTGATCCTGATACCCTGCCCCAGGTGTCCCCACAAGTTATAGGTCAATGACCTCAGGAGGGTGAAGACACTGATCCTGATACCCTGCCCCAGGTCTATCCCACAAGTTATAGGTCAGTGACCTCAGGAGGGTGAAGACACTGATCCTGATACCCTGCCCCAGGTCTATCCCGATGGCACTATTCGCCACGGACCTGGAAACGAAAACGGCGCCAATACGCGCAGTCAGCCGCCGTTGCCCACCACCCGGGTGGAGATGGAGCAGCCCCCAGACCCAGGTACTACCTCGGCCATGTCTGGGAGAGAAAGGTCAGAACCAGCGAGTTCCCCAAACGGGACCTGGAACAGCCAGGTTCCCAACACCGTTAGAGAGCAGGCAGAAGATGCTGCAACCCTCACAGGAGGACAGGGAGGTCACACACATCTGTGGCTCTGCCCACCACTAGGCAACGGCAAAGACCCTGAGTCCTGGCTCGGTGAGTGAACCAAGACCCCCCCCGCTCGCAGGGGGCACAGTGCCGCTATCAGACGACTAGGACCCCGTCCGGTTACTCTGGAACCTGTGTCCTCGCATACCTGTACATACCTCAGTACTGACCATGACTGAACCACGAACGCAATCTACTCAATCCTGGCGCACGACCGTAAAACGTAACGAATGTAAGTTACTGAACCCAGGTGTCACGATACAAACTGTAACTTCCTTTCTGTGTAATTGCATTGTGTCTGATCCTATGTTAATGTAACGGGTCAGCTGCATGATCTCGTTGTGGGGGGGGGGGGGGCGTGGGAGCGGGGGAGATGGATGTATGTAGCCATGGACACACACATGGATCACACCCAGAACCCACTGGAACCCCACTGCATCATCGAACCTTCCAAACTGGTAACCACTACCCAACGTTGTGGCAAAAGGACTTGGGGGTTAACAGGGAGAGAGCCAAGACAAAGCACAGCCAAGGTGCAAGGGCTATTGGCGCTTAAGTCTGGGGAGAGCCAAGCCGGAGCACATAGTGCAAAGGTAATCGCACAAAGGACTTGGGGGAGAGTGATGTTATAAATGCAGACTATAGATACACTCTCTGTGTAGTCACTGTATAGTTGCATAAGATGGAGACTTGTTACCTGATGTACTGTCAATAAGGCTCACACTGTGTATATACTATGCTGTCACCACTAGAGGGTGCAACTGGTGGAGACCGGGGTATCCTGCCCCTGTGGCAGAGGTTGTCCACCAGAGGGCACTGCGGTGGGAGACATGAGGGTCACCTTCCCAGGTGTGCAGGGCCCAGTATAAAAGGCTGCCCACCACGCTTGTGCCTCACTCTGAAGTTACGAATAAAGGACCAAGGTCACTACAGTTTGAGTACAACACATTGCCTCGTGGGGTCATTCATAAGTGCATCACAGACATAATATTCACAACCCTCTGAGTGAAGAAATTCCTCCTCATCTCAGTCCTAAATGACCGACCCCTTATTCTGAACCTACGCCCCCCTAGTTCTAGATCCCCCACGAGGGGAAACATCCTCTCTGCATCTACCCTGTCAAGCCCCCTCAGAATCTTATACGTTTCAATAAGGTCAGCTCTCATTCTTCTAAACTCCAATGAGTAGAGGCCCAACCTGCTCAACCTTTCCTCATAAGACAACCCCCTCATCTCAGGATTCAACCGAGTGAACCTTCTCTGTTAGAATGTGGACAGGGAGGGGTTGAGGCGAATAGTATCGATGTATTTAAGGGGAGGCTGGATAAACACATGAGGGAGAGAGGGATAGAAGGATGGGGTGATGGGGGGGAGATGGAGAGGGGTGGGAGGGGCTGGTGTGGAGCATAAACCCTGGCACGGAGCGGTGGGGCATAAACCCCGACACGGAGCGGTGGGGCATAAACCCCGGCACGGAGCGGTGGGGCATAAACCCCGGCACGGAGCGGTGGGGCATAAACCCCGGCACGGAGCGGTGGGGCATAAACCCCGGCACGGAGCGATGGGGCCCAGTGGCCTGTTTCTGGGCCGTACATTCTATGAAATCCTGTGTAACGATCAGTTTGTAAATGAAGGAATCACAATACTGACTGATTTTAAATGCTAACATCACCACCCCCAGCCGCCCCCCTCCCCCCACTGGCTCATTCATGGGATGGTGCTGTGACTGGACAAAAAATGGCTCCCAGCTCCCTGCCCCCGCACAACATCTGGAAACAGCAGGGGACTGGAGGCCTTTCACTTTCCGCTTTGTTCTCCTTGGCTACTCCTGGACATTTTCCAGCGGGTGACAGGACAGCTCGTTTGTTTTCCAGTTCCATCCTTCTGGCCTCTTCCTTTCTGGTGGGGGGCGGTGGGGCCGTCTCAATTTGAGTTATATTAACTCAGCGGTGTCTGGTTGGGATCAACAATCGATCAGCAGGATAGGCGCACTGATGTCAGTGTTCTCGACCAGGCCCAACATCCCCAGCATCGAAGCACTGACCACACTCGACCAGCTCCGCTGGGCAGGGCCACATTGTCCGCATGTCCCCCCGACACGAGACTCCCCAAAGCAAGCGCTCTACTCGGAACTCCTTCACGGCAAACGGGCCAAAGGTGGGCAGAGGAAACGTTACAGGGACCACCCTCAAAGCCTCCCTGATAAAGTGCAACATCCCCACCGACACCTGGGAGTCCCTGGCCAAAGACCAGTCCGCCCGGAGTGGAGGAAGCGCATCCGGGAGGGCGCTGAGCACCTCGAGTCTTGTCGCCGAGAGCGTGCAGAAACCAAGCGCAGGCAGCGGAAGGAGCGTGCGGCAAACCAGTCCCACCCTCCCCTTCCCTCAACGTCTATCTGTCCCACCTGTGACAGGGACTGTGGTTCTCGTATTGGACTGTTCAGCCACCTAAGGACTCGTGTTAAGAGTGGAAGCAAGTCTTCCTCGATTCCGAGGGGCTGCCTGTGATGATGAGGGAGAGTGAGGGAAGAGCCTATTTGAGTGACACAGGTCACTCAGCAAGTAGGGCTGAGGTGAGGCCGAGCTTGTGGGATGGAGGCTGAGGGAAGTGAGGAGATCCACAGATTGAGAGCCTCGGGACAGAATGAGCTCGTGCAGGAGATGGAGGGACGTATCTTGGTCAACACAAGGAGGAGGACGAGTACAAAGGAAGAGGGATTGGGCACTTGGAAGTGTGTTGCTGGGCTATAGATCCCTCCCTAAACCTCTCCGCCTCTCTCCCCTCCCTGAAGATGCTCCTTAAAACCTTCCTCTTTGACCCAGTTTTTGGTCGCCTGTCCCCAATATCTCCCTATGTGGCTCGGTTCAGATTCTGTCTGATTTAATCTCCTGTGAAGCACCTTGGGATGTTTTACTACATTAATCATCATCATAGGCAGTCACTCAGAATCGAGGAAGACTTGCTTCCACTCTTAAAATGAGTCTTTAGGTGGCTGAACAGTCCAATACGAGAACCACAGTCCCTGTCACAGGTGGGACAGACAGTGGTTGAGGGAAGGGGAGGGTGGGACAGGTTTGCCGCACGCTCCTTCCGCTGCCTGCGCTTGGTTTCTGCACGCTCTCGGCGACGAGACTCGAGGTGCTCAGTACCCTCCCGGATGCACTTCCTCCACTTAGAAACATAGAAAATAGGTGCAAGAGTAGGCCATTCGGCCCATCGAGCCTGCACCACCATTCAATAAGATCATGGCTGATCATTGACCTCAGTACCACCTTCCTACCTTCTCTCCATACCCCTTGATCCCTTTAGACGTAAGGGTCACATCTAACTCCCTCTTGAATATATCCAATGAACTGGCATCAACAATTTACGGCGGTCTTTGGCCAGGGACTCCCAGGTGTCGGTAGGGATGTTGCACTTTATCAGGGAGGGTTTGAGGGTGTCCTTGTAACGTTTCCTCTGCCCACCTTTGGCTCGTTTGCCGTGAAGGAGTTCCGAGTAGAGCGCTTGCTTTGGGAGTCTCGTGTCTGGGGGGCATGTGGACAATGTGGCCCTGCCCAGCGGAGCTGGTCGAGTGTGGTCAGTGCTTCGATGCTGGGGATGTTGGCCTGGTCGAGGACGCTAACGTTGGTGCGTCTGTCCTCCCAGGGGATTTGCAGGATCTTGCGGAGACATCGTTGGTGATATTTCTCCAGCGACTTGAGGTGTCTCCAGGCCAGGTCCAAGACCACCCCAACCTCTGTCGTTGAGCTACAGTACGCGGACTACGCCTGCGTCTGCGCACATTCAGAGGCTGAACTCCAGGACGACGTATTTACTGAGGCGTACGAAAGCATGGGCCTTACGCTAAACATCAGTAAGACAAAGGTCCTCCACCAGCCTGTCCTCACCGCACAGCACTGAACTCCGTTAAAGGCCGCTGTGTAAATGCAAGTTGTTGATGTAGTGGCCAGGCACAGGCACTGCTTTCTCTCGGCCAAATGGTGAGTCAGCAAATTATGCAAAAAGGGAAGCAGAAGGGGATTTTGAGAAAAAACTTTATTGTTTGTGTGATGAAAGAATGTGTCACGTATCCACTGCTGATCGTTTCCACAGCTGCAACTGCCTGACATTTCCGCAACAGGCAGATGTGTCGAAATGGCCACACCTTCCTGAAGGAAATTTCCAGTCGGCCCGAACTCCTCGAGCAATCTACAAGTTCAAATTTCCCCATTCCGTTCTGCCATGGTACCCCCCTCCAGGTTATCTACACGCACATCCTACACCAGCCTGAGGGGCGTACTAAGTCGTATCTCTCGGGGGATAGATTGTAACGTGGCCAAGGCAGCCCACATCTCCGCCATCTCCTGGCTGTGGGGCAACATCTCCATCCATGGGACAACAAGGCCCAGCTTCAATCGCCAGTCCGCACTGAGTGGGCTGTCTGTTCATCCTGGTGTTCAAATCCCCCCATGTCCTCATCCCTCCCTATCTCTGTAACCCCCTCCGGCCCCTCCCTATTTCTGTAATCCCCTCCCTATCTCTGTAACCTCCTCCGGCCCTACACTCCTCGCTATCTCTGTAACCTCCTCCAGCCCCTACACTCCTCGCTATCTCTGTAACCTCCTCCAGCCCCTACACCCCTCCCTATCTCTGTAACCTCCTCCGGCCCTACACTCCTCGCTATCTCTGTAACCTCCTCCAGCCCCTACAACCCTCCCTATCTCTGTAACCTCCTCCAGCCCCTACACCCCTCCCTATCTCTGTAACCCCCTCCAGCCCCTACACCCCCCTCTATCTCTGTAACCCCCTCCAGCCCCTCCCTATCTCTGTAACCTCCTCCAGCCCCTACACCCCTCCCTATCTCTGTAACCTCCTCCAGCCCCTACACCCCTCCCTATCTCTGTAACCTCCTCCAGCCCCTACACGCCTCCCTAGCTTTGTAATCTCCTCCAGCCCTACACCCCTCCCTATCTCTGTAACCTCCTCCAGCCCTACACCCCTCCCTATCACTGTAACCTCCTCCAGCCCCAACATCCCTCCCTATCTCTGAAACCTCCTCCAGCCCCTACATCCTCCCTATCTCTGTAATCATGCTTGACAAATCTTCTGGAATTTTTTGAGGATGTTTCCAGTGGAGTGGACAAGGGAGAACCAGTTGATGTGGTGTATTTGGACTTTCAGAAGGCTTTCGACAAGGTCCCACACAAGAGATTAATGTGCAAAGTTAAAGCACATGGGATTGGGGGTAGTGTGCTGACGTAGATTGAGAACTGGTTGTCAGACATGAGGCAAAGAGTAGGAGTAAATGGGGACTTTTCAGAATGGCAGGCAGTGACTAGTGGGGTACCGCAAGGATCTGTGCTGGGGCCCCAGCTGTTTACATTGTACATTAATGATTTAGATGAGGGGATTAAATGTAGTATCTCCAAATTTGAGGATGACACTAAGTTGGGTGGCAGTGTGAGCTGCGAGGAGGATGCTATGAGGCTGCAGAGTGACTTGGATAGGTTAGGTGAGTGGGCAAATGCATGGCAGATAAAGTATAATGTGGATAAATGTGAGGTTATCCACTTTGGTGGTAAAAACAGAGAGACAGACTATTATCTGAATGGTGACAGATTAGGAAAAGGGCAGGTGCAACGAGACCTGGGTGTCATGGTACATCAGTCATTGAAGGTTGGCATGCAGGTACAGCAGGCGGTTAAGAAAGCAAATTTCATGTTGGCCTTCATAGCGAAGGGATTTGAGTACAGGGCAGGGAGGTGTTGCTACAGTTGTACAGGGCCTTGGTGAGGCCACACCTGGAGTATTGTGTACAGTTTTGGTCTCCTAACTTGAGGAAAGACATTCTTGCTATTGAGGGAGTGCAGTGAAGGCTCACCAGACTGATTCCCGGGATGGCAGGACTGACATATCCAGAAAGACTGGATCAACTGGGCTTGTATTCACTGGAGTTCAGAAGAATGAGAGGGGACCTCATAGAAACATTTAAAATTCTGACGGGTTTAGACAGGTTAGATGCAGGAAGAATGTTCCCAATGTTGGGGAAGTCCAGAACCAGGGGTCACAGTCTAAGGATAAGGGGTAAGCCATTTAGGACCGAGATGAGGAGAAACTTCTTCACCCAGAGAGTGGTGAACCTGTGGAATTCTCTACCACAGAAAGTTGTTGAGGCCAATTCACTAAATATATTCATAAAGGAGTTAGATGTAGTCCTTACTACTCGGGGGATCAAGGGGTATGGCGAGAAAACAGGAATGGGGTACTGAAGTTGCATGTTCAGCCATGAAGTCATTGAATGGTGGTGCAGGCTCGAAGGGCTGAATGGCCTACTCCTGCACCGGTTTTCTATGTTTCTATCCCCCTCCAGCCCCTACACCCCTCCCTATCTCGGTAACCTCCTCCAGCCCCTTCCTATCTCTGTAAGCTCCTCCAGCCCTACACTCCTCCCTATCTCTGTAACCTCCTCCAGCCCCTACACCCCTCCCTATCTCTGTAACCTCCTCCAGCCCCCACACCCCTCTCTGTAACCCCCTCCCTATCTATGTAACCTCCTCCAGCCCCCACACCCCTCTCTGTAACCCCCTCCCTATCTATGTAACCTCCTCCAGCCCCTACACCCATCCCTATCTCTGTAACCTCCTCCAGCCCTCCCTCTCTCCGTAACCTCCTCCAGCCTCTACACCCCTCCCTATCTCTGTAAGCCCCTCCCGCCCTACACTCCTCCCTCTCTCTGTAACCTCCTCCAGCGTCTACACCCCCCTGGAGATCTCTGCGCTCCTCCAATTCTGGCCACTCGAGCATCCCCCGATTTCCATCGCTCCACCATCGGTGGCCGTGCCTTCAGCTGCCTGGGCCCCAAGCTCTGGAATTCCCTTCCTGAACCTCTCCGCCTCTCTCTCCTCCTTTAAGACGCTCTTTAAAACCGACCTCTCTGACCCAGCTTTTGGTCGCCCGTCCCAATATCTCCGTATGTGGCTCGGGGTCAGATTCTGTTTGATAATTGCTCCTGTGAAGCGCCTTGGGAAGTTTTACTACATTAAAGGCGCTATATAAATGCAGGTTGTTGCACGCAGGGGAGCAGTTAGGCCAGTGTAATTGGGCGTGGTGCCCATGGATTGGGGAGAGTAGAATCGAGGTCCCACTTCGGATCACTATCCAGTGATTCCTATTGGAGAGTGCCCTGAATTTTGAGTGTGGAACGGACGGGCTTGGCTGAGGTGTTCCTCCCCCCATGGTTGAATAGGCTTATGTATGAAGCATGTGCACTGAGACCAGGTACTGTGGGTCATTTGCTGTAACCCTGGGAGGGAGTTAACACCGTGCGAGAGGAAGGGAGGTGGGGAAAATGCACTCAAGCCCTCTCTGAGGGCTCAGTGATTGTAACATCGTGACACTGAACCAGGAGGAGATGTTTAAACAAGTGATGTTCTCCCACTACACTTGCACCTGAGAACATGATCACCCCCGGTCCCAGTACATCATTCTGTCACTTAAAAACACAGAATACACTATGACATCACACTCACGATACCATGACATCATCGCACAATGACACCAACACACGCAATCTGATGACATCATCACATAATGACACCAGCACACAAAATCTGATGACATCGCACTCACGATATGATAGCATCATCACACAATGACTCCAGCACACGCAATCTGATGACATCATGACAACCATACCATGTTCCTCACTCAGCACAGCCAACAAGACAGTGCATTTATATAGTGCCTTTTTTAACGTAGTAAAACGTCCCAAGTTGCTTCACAGGCACTTGACAACACAATCATTGTGTGATGATGTCATCGCAATAACACAAAGGCTTCACCTCTTCTCAGACCCTTACTGCAAGGAGGAGGCCATTCGGCCCATCGTGTCTCTGCCAGCTCTTTGAAAGAGCGATCCAATTAGAAAGACTAGCATTTATATCGTGCCTTTCACGACCACCGGACATCTCAAAACGTGTTATGGCCAACGAAGTACTTTTGGAGTGCAGTCACTGTTGTAATGTGGGAAACGCAGCAGCCAATTTGCGCACAGCAAGCTCCCACACACAGCAATGTGTTAATGACCCAGATCATCTGTTTTTGTGATGTTGGCCCAGGACACCGCGAAGAACCCCCCTGCTCTTCTTCGAAATAGTGTCATGGGATCTTTTACGTCCTCTTGAGAGGACAAACAGGGCCTCAGTTTAATGTTTCATCTGAAAGACAGCACCTCCGACAGTGCGGCGCTCCCTCAGTACTGCCCCTCCGACAGTGCGGCGCTCCCTCAGTACTGCCCCTCCGACAGAGCGGCGCTCCCTCAGTACTGCCCCTCCAACAGTGCGGCGCTCCCTCAGTACTGCCCCTCCGACAGTGCGGCGCTCCCTCAGTACCGCCCCTCCGACAGTGCGGGGCTCCCTCAGTACCGCCCCTCCGACAGTGCGGCTCTCCCTCAGTACTGCCCCTCCGACAGTGCGGCGCTCCCTCAGTAGTGCACTGGAGTGTCAGCCTAGATTTATGTGCTTGAGTCCCTGGAGTGGGACTTGAACCCACAACCTTCCGACCCAGAGGCGAGGGTGCTGCCCACTGAGCCACGGATGACATTAGTCCCACTGCCCTCTGACCTATCCCCCGTAGCCCTGCAAATCCTTCCACAATCCAATGTCGCTCCCTTTTGAAAGTTATGAGAGTAACATCGACCCACTGGTCCTACGATGACATGGGTCGTGTTCTCGCTGCTGCTCAGGGATAGCGACGGCTATCTGAGGGGGCTGGGGGCGAGCAGTTCTGACCTCCTCCTTCTGTAACCGAGGGGCAGAAGATACTGCGGGAGCTGCTTCACTCCGTCCCCTGAAGGCCAACAATGTCTCCTCTGGAGGGAGACTCCCGGAGCTGACAGCGGCTGTACTGTGCGGGGCTGGGGCAGGGAGCGAGCGCTCAGGGAGATTTATCGTGCCAGAGAATCAGGGCCATCGGTGACTGAGTGAAGCGCGCAGTCTCTCTGCATGGTGCACTTGCACTGATGGGAACGGTTTGGGCTTTTCGTCACAAGACCTTTCCTCGAGCAACCATCTCCATGGAAACTCTGGCCAGCAATTTCAAGGTTGGGAAAGGAGCCAGTGCTGTTTTTGTGTATTCAATTTGAGGGGTTTTTTTTGTACACAAATGACTCACTGAATAAGCTGCAGGGGTCACAAAGCCAGCACAGTCTGGAACATTGGGCGAGCACAGCAGCCTCCGGGATCTGCCGATAACTTTCACCCATCGCAGGCTGAGCTGCCTGGAATCCACGTGTGCAGTGAGCACTGCTGGGGCCACAGATCATTCACTGAGCAACAGCAGAGACAAGCCTCCCCGGGGGTCCCCGGATACATACAGACTCCACAACCAATAAAATAATCAACTTGCATTTCTATAGCGCCTTTCCCCACCTCAGGACATCCCAAAGCGCTTCACAGCCAATGAGGTACTTCTATTGAAGTGTAGTCACTGTTGTAATGTAGGAAGCGCAGCAGCCAATTTGCGCACAGCAAGCTCCCACACACATCAACCTGATAACGACCCAGATCATCTGTTTTAGTGATGTTAGTTCAGGGATAAATATTGGCCCCAGGACACCGGGGAGAACTCCCCTGCTCTTCTTCCAATAGTGGCCGCGGGATCTTTTACATCCACCCGAGAGGGCAGACGGGGCCTCGGTTTAATGTCTCATCCGAAAGATGGCCCCTCCGACAATGCGGCGCTCCCTCAGTACTACCCCTCCGACAGTGCGGCGCTCCCTCAGTACCGCCCCTCCAACAGTGCGGCACTCCCTCAGTACTGCCCCTCCGACAGTGCGGCGCTCCCTCAGTACCGCCCCTCCGACAGTGTGGCGCTCCCTCAGTACTGCCCCTCCGACAGTACGGCGCTCCCTCAGTACTGCCCCTCCGACAGTGCGGCGCTCCCTCAGTACTGCCCCTCCGACAGTGCGACGCTCCCTCAGTACTGCCCTCCGACAGTGCGGTGCTCTCAGTACTGCCCCTCCGACAGTGCGGCGTTCCCTCAGTACTGCCCTCCGACAGTGCGGCACTCCCTCAGTACTGCCCCTCCGACAGTGCGGCACTCCCTCAGTACTGCCCCTCCGACAGTGCGGCGTTCCCTCAGTATTGCCCTCCGACAGTGCGGCACTCCCTCAGTACTGCCCCTCCGACAGTGCGGCACTCCCTCAGTACCGCCCCTCCGACAGTGCGGCACTCCCTCAGTACTGCCCTCCGACAGTGCGGCGCTCCCTCAGTACCGCCCCTCCGACAGTGCGGCGCTCCCTCAGTACTGCCCCTCCGACAGTACGGCGCTCCCTCAGTACTGCCCCTCCGACAGTGCGGCGCTCCCTCAGTACTGCCCCTCCGACAGTGCGACGCTCCCTCAGTACTGCCCTCTGACAGTGCGGTGCTCTCAGTACTGCCCCTCCGACAGTGCGGCGTTCCCTCAGTACTGCCCTCCGACAGTGCGGCACTCCCTCAGTACTGCCCCTCCGACAGTGCGGCACTCCCTCAGTACTGCCCCTCCGACAGTGCGGCGTTCCCTCAGTACTGCCCTCCGACAGTGCGGCACTCCCTCAGTACTGCCCCTCCGACAGTGCGGCACTCCCTCAGTACCGCCCCTCCGACAGTGCGGCACTCCCTCAGTACTGCCCTCCGACAGTGCGGTGCTCTCAGTACTGCCCCTCCGACAGTGCGGCACTCCCTCAGTACCGCCCCTCCGACAGTACGGCGCTCCCTCAGTACTGCCCCTCCGACAGTGCGGCACTCCCTCAGTACTGCCCTCCGACAGTGCAGTGCTCTCAGTACTGCCCCTCCGACAGTGCGGCACTTCCTCAGTACTGCCCCTCCGACAGTGCGGCACTCCCTCAGTACTGCACCTCTGACAGTGCAGTGCTCCCTCAGTACTGCCCCTCCGACAGTGCGGCACTCCCTCAGTACTGCCCCTCCGACAGTGCGGCGCTCCCTCAGTACTGCCCCTCCGACAGTGCGGTGCTCCCTCAGTACTGCCCCTCCGACAGTGCGGCACTCCCTCAGTACCGCCCCTCCGACAGTGCAGTGCTCCCTCAGTACTGCCCCTCCGACAGTGCGGCGCTCCCTCAGTACTGCCCCTCCGACAGTGCGGCACTCCCTCAGTACTGCCCCTCCGACAGTGTGGCACTCCCTCAGTACTGCCCTCCGACAGTGCGGTGCTCTCAGTACTGCCCCTCCGACAGTGCGGCACTCCCTCAGTACCGTGCCTTCAGCTGCCTGGGCCCCAAGCTCTGGAATTCCCTCCCTAAACCTCTCCGCTTCTCTTTCCTCCTTTAAGACACTCCTTGAAATCTACGGGGTCGAATTTCGGTTTCTAACGCCGCCCGTTACCGCCGGAGATGGGCGGCGTTCGGATTGCTGGTCTGTCGGGAAATGTAGTTGGGCGGTGGGGGCTGTGGGAAGACGTACTGCTGTGTGCTCATCCGCCACCCACGTGGTGACGTCATCGAGCATGCAGCGCCCCCGCGCCGATATTCGGTGAGTGCGGTGACCTCACCGGCCGGCATGCGGACAGCTGGGGAAAGATGGCGGGACATCAGGGATCCGGGGCGGGAGCGTCCGGCGATCAAGGTCAGTGTTTATGGATATTGTTTTTTTTAGCATTTCGGTATTATTGGGAGCAGCGGGGAAGTGGGCGAGGGAATGTGTCGGCAACTTGTGTTGTCTCATTTGTTTTAACTGGAGGCCGAAGGTGGGGAAATTGGGCGGGCCTCTCGCGCTCCCGCCCCGCTAGCGCCCGAGGGCGAACGTACAACGCCAAGTTTAGCGCTGCTCCCATCTTCGGGCGGCAAAACAGAATGTTGCAATTTGAGACAGCAGCTACCGCCTGCCGTTAAAATCCGCAGTCGCGCGGTGTCACCGCCTCAAACAACGGCAGAACCCAATCCCCACCCCGACCTCCTTCACTCAGCTTTTGGTCACCTGTCCTAATATCTTATGTGGCTCTAGAGTCAAAGCGTCGTTTGATTTAGGCTCCTGTGCAGCGCCCTGGGACGTTGTCCTGGGGTAAACATGCTGTAGTGATGCGAGTCGCTGGTCTACAGGGCTGTAGTGATACCCGCCCTCCTGTATGGCTCAGAGACATGGACCGTGTACAGTAGACACCTCAAGTCGCTGGAGAAATACCACCAACGCTGTCTCCGCAAGATCCTGCAAATCCCCCGGGAGGACAGACGCACCAACGTTAGCGTCCTCGACCAGGCCCAACATCCCCAGCATCGAAGCACTGACCACACTCGACCAGCTCCGCTGGGCAGGGCCACATTGTCCGCATGTCCCCCCGACACGAGACTCCCCAAAGCAAGCGCTCTACTCGGAAATCCTTCACGGCAAACAAGCCAAAAGGTGGGGCAGAGGAAATGTTACAAGGGGACCACCCTCAAAGCCTCCCTGATAAAGTGCAACATCCCCACCCACACCTGGGAGTCCCTGGGCCAAAGACCAGTCCGCCCCTAAGTGGAGGAAGTGCATCCAGGAGAGTGCTGAGCACCTCGAGTCTCGTCGCCGAGAGCGTGCAGAAAGCAAGCGCAGGCAGCGGAAGGAGCGTGCGGCAAACCAGTCCCACCCTCCCCTTCCCTCAACCACTGTCTGTCCCACCCTCCCCTTCCCTCAACCACTGTCTGTCCCCCCTGTGACAGGGACTGTGGTTCCCGTATTGGATTGTTCAGCTATCTAAGGACTCATTTTAAGTGTGGAAGCAAGTCTTCCTCGATTCCGAGGGACTGCCTGTGATGAACAGGAGGCTTTCAGGGACAGAGGGGGTCATTCAGGGCCGGAGGGGAGCGCTGCAGCTGTATTGAATCTGCAACAATACCCTCCAAGACTCACAAACCCCCCACTGGAAACAGCTTGTTCGGGAGAACCTTCTGCTGTCTGAAGTTCAAAAAAAACTGATTAAAAATGTGAAAAATTTAAAAAGTGGTCTGGGATCAGCAGCAGAGGGGATTGAGTTGCAGGAATTGGGCCCATCCCCTGGCCCTTGCTCCACTTTCCCAGGCTCCTTCCACCTCTGCATCCGCTGTTGAACATCCTGCTCTACGTCAGTCGCTGCGTCTAACAGGACATTCCTGCCCCCACAGAGAGACAGCCCAACTCACTCTGTCCCTGTACATTCAATATTAATGGCACACAGGCTCCACACTCACAGTCTCCCACACCTTCCGAAAGCAATTGCATTTCTGCGGCGCCTGTCACCACCCCACATCCCGAAACGCCACACAGCCCGTGAAGTACTTTTGTTTCTTGAAGTGTGGTCACTGTTGTAATGTGGGAAATGCGGCAGCCAATTTACGCACAGCAAGCTCCCACACATAGCAAGGCGATAATGACCCGGATCGTTTTGAGCTGCTAATGTTCCCGAAGACGAGGAGTCTGAACGTCTTCACTCATGAACTGAAATGGCTGGTCGATGATAACTATCCCGCATTGTTCCGGCACCTTTTCCATCATCACAACAGCGACTATGCTTCAACAGCACTTTGGGAGGTCTGGGGGTTGAGAAAGGCGCTATATAAATGCAAGTCCATTCTTTCTGGCCCTGCTTTCAATTCCATTCACCTTCAGTTTTCTTTCTTGAACTACAGACCACTCCGCCGCCCCCCCCCCCCACCATCGTCATTTCCACCCTGCTCCTCTCCCAGAAGGATATGGGAGCGTTAGGAGACCAGAGGGATGGGCTTTGATCGGAGCGTTAGGAGACCAGAGGGATGGGCTTTGATCGGAGCGTTAGGAGACCAGAGGGATGGGCTTCGATGGGAGTGTTAGGGTACCAGAGGGATGGGCTTCGATGGGGGAGTTAGGCTACCAGAGGGATGGGCTTCGATGGGGGAGTTAGGGTACCAGAGGGATGGGCTTCGATGGGGGAGTTAGGGTACCAGAGGGATGGGCTTTGATGGGGGAGTTAGGGTACCAGAGGGATGGGCTTTGATGGGGGAGTTAGGGTACCAGAGGGATGGGCTTCGATGGGGGAGTTAGGGTACCAGAGGGATGGGCTTCGATGGGGGAGTTAGGGTACCAGAGGGATGGGCTTCGATGGGGGGGTTAGGGTACCAGAGGGATGGGCTTCGATGGGGGAGTTAGGGTACCAGAGGGATGGGCTTCGATGGGGGAGTTAGGGTACCAGAGGGATGGGCTTCGATGGGGGAGTTAGGGTACCAGAGGGATGGGCTTTGATGGGAGGGTTAGGGTACCAGAGGGTCGGGCTTCAATGGGGGAGTTAGGGTACCAGAGGGATGGGCTTTGATGGGAGTGTTAGGGTACCAGTGGGATGGGTTTGATGGGAGGGTTAGGGTACCAGAGGGATGGGCTTCAATGGGGGAGTTAGAGTACCAGAGGGATGGGCTTCAATGGGGGAGTTAGAGTACCAGAGGGATGGGCTTTGATGGGAGGGTTAGGGGACTGGAGGGATGGGTTTGATGGGAGGGTTAGGGTACCAGAGGGATGGGCTTCGATGGGGGAGTTAGGAGACCAGAGGGATGGGCTTCGATGGGAGAGTTAGGGGACTGGAGAGATGGGCTTCAATGGGGGAGTTAGGGTACCAGAGGGATGGGCTTCGATGGGGGAGTTAGAGGACGGGAGGGGCGGGCTTCAATGGGAGAGATAGGGGACTGGAGGGATGGGCTTCGATGGGCATGTTGAAAAGACCAGGTTCGGAGATACTTTGGTTTCGAAGGCTACAGACTGTAGGGGAAAGGGGAGATCGAGGCGGTGAGGTAAGATACATTCCTGGGAATGAATGAGTTTGAGTCAGGACGGTGCGATGGGTCCTGACTTTAACAGGGAGGGGGAATGAGCGGGGACATTTCAGGGGAGCACTGACCGATAGAGATGTTAAAGTAATTCAAATAGACACAAACAAATTAGTAAATCGAAACCAGATTAAAGCATGAGAAATCAGCAAGCCCTGGATTCTGCTCCCCAGCGATGAGTTGCTGGTATTTGTAGACGGCCTTTCACAGTCTCAAAATATCTCGCAGTGCTACACAGATGCTTGATTACTGTTGAACAAAATCACCATCATGTGGGCAATCAGGGCCACCAGTCTCTGCACAGGAGGATCCCAGCAATGATCCAAACAAGCTGGTTAATCTGTTTATGGTTGAGGGAGGAAATATTGGCCAGGATACCTTTCCTGCTCCTCTACGAACAGTGCTGCGGGATACTTTATCAGGCAGGCAGGGCCCTGTTACATCGCACCTCCCAACACCGCGACACTCCCTCGGCACTGCGGTACCCCCTCAGCACCGCGACACTCCCTCGGCACTGCGGTAGCGACACTCCCTCGGCACTGCGGCACTCCCTCTGGGCGTGTTGGCCTGGGTTACCAGCTCCCAGGGCAGAGCTCCAAGCCACCGGAGGAGAAATTGGGCCGCGCCTCATTCGGGGCGGTAACTTTAGCGCCTTGAAACTGGTCAGAATCGTGCGAGCAGTTGACAGGGCCGATAAATCAGCCGTTGCACACCAGAGCTGGGGGGGGGGGGGGGGGTGATAATGAAAGTTTGCTCGGTACATTGTGCGGGCCCATTGCGCATGCGTGGAACTCTGAATCAGACCCCGGGAAAAGCTGAGTCTTAAAGCCGTGGCACAGTAACGCACCCATTAACGTTTCCACTTGTTTACCCCACGCACTATTGTGTCTGTCTGCCGCTGCAAACTGGGAGACTCACGCACCGTGCTGTGTGTAAACCTTGCACTGACTGTGACTGAGACTCACACCGTGCTGTGTGTAAACCTTGCACTGACTGTGACTGAGACTCACACCGTGCTGTGTGTAAACCTTGCACTGACTGTGACTGAGACTCACACCGTGCTGTGTGTAAACCTTGCACTGACTGTGACTGAGACTCACACCGTGCTGTGTAAACCTTGCACTGACTGTGACTGAGACTCACACCGTGCTGTGTGTAATCCTTGCACTGACTGTGACTGAGACTCACACCGTGCTGTGTGTAAACCTTGCACTGACTGTGACTGAGACTCACACCGTGCTGTGTGTAAACCTTGCACTGACTGTGACTGAGACTCACACCGTGCTGTGTAAACCTTGCACTGACTGTGACTGAGACTCACACCGTGCTGTGTGTAAACCTTGCACTGACTGTGACTGAGACACACACCGTGCTGTGTGTAAACCTTGCACTGACTGTGACTGAGACTCACACCGTGCTGTGTGTAAACCTTGCACTGACTGTGACTGAGACTCACACCGTGCTGTGTGTAAACCTTGCACTGACTGTGACTGAGACTCACACCATGCTGTGTGTAAACCTTGCACTGACTGTGACTGAGACACACACCGTGCTGTGTGTAAACCTTGCACTGACTGTGACTGAGACTCACACCATGCTGTGTGTAAACCTTGCACTGACTGTGACTGAGACTTACACCGTGCTGTGTGTAAACCTTGCACTGACTGTGACTGAGACTCACACCGTGCTGTGTGTAAACCTTGCACTGACTGACTGAGACTCACACCGTGCTGTGTGTAAACCTTGCACTGACTGTGACTGAGACTCACACCGTGCTGTGTGTAAACCTTGCACTGACTGTGACTGAGACTCACACCGTGCTGTGTGTAAACCTTGCACTGACTGTGACTGAGACTCACACCGTGCTGTGTGTAAACCTTGCACTGACTGTGACTGAGACTCACACCGTGCTGTGTGTAAACCTTGCACTGACTGTGACTGAGACTCACACCGTGCTGTGTGTAAACCTTGCACTGACTGTGACCTCCGAGGGAAGCACTCCCTCATCCATTTAAGCAGCCACCAGTTAACGACTCTGAGCCTGGACCGACTGTTTCTCCAGACAGTGTTGTTGGCGGGCGCTCAATGAGGCGACTGCAGCGAATTTACCGACCGGGGTTAAGTGTGGGCGTTGCACCAGCAATACGTCAGGATCGGAGCGATCGTCAGCACCCAGCTGCTACTGGTTTGCGCCCCCGGTTGGTAACCTCTAACCCTCCCATTAATGCCCCCTCTGGCCGCGAACTGAGGCGTCAGACAAGGGAGAATCCAGGCCACCGGAGTGTTTTGAGGCGAGAGTGACACCAAACTGAGCCAAGCTGACACTCGAGCGGTGATGCCGCGGGGAGAGTAAAAGGCCTGCATTTCCCGAGGCGGGGTTTACAGCACGCTGCGTCCGTGACAAAGCAACAGCCCCGGGAGTCAGTTCTCCGCAATCAATCTATTTGTCAGTGAGGTGGAACTCACCGATGAAGGGATTTACAGGATTACATTGATAATACAGCACAAGTCCAGGTGTAACACCACACTGTTCACCGGCAGAAAACACGCCACAGACCAACCGCGGTCAGAAGTCAACTGTATTTGGTAATATGGTATAAACCAATCGGCATCCCGCTGGGCTGGAGGAGAATATCTCGGTGTAAACCCACGCCCATCTGGCTTTGAGAAATATTCCCATTTCAATGCACAGCTGATCCTGAAGAAGGCAGAAAAGTCTTGCATTTCCATAGCGCCCGTCACCAGCACCGGATGCCCCAAAGCGCTTCGCAGCCAATGAAGTACTTTCGATGTGTAGTCGCTGTTGTAAACGCGGCAGCCAATTTGCGCACCACAAGCTCCCACAAACAGCAAAGGATAAATATTGGCCCCAGGACACCGGGGATAACTCCCCCGCCCCTTCTTCCAATAGCGGCCGTGGGATCTTTTACAGACACACAGTGCCCATATAGTGCGGGCACTTTGTTAGGTTAGACACTGGCCCTTTCCCAGGTCGAGGTCGCTCGGACTGACAGGGTCAAAGTCTCGTCGGTCTGGCGGTGCAAGGTTCGTGTGTGAAATGAGTTTGAAAGTCTCAGCCAGGTGCCTGGGGGATGAGGGCCGGGGTGGGGGTAATGAGCCCCACAGCACTCAATTGGCCTTAATTTGGCACTAATTGGACAAAGGATGGCTAGTGTGAGAGATGGACAAACATAAATGTCACACCGCTGCTCATCGGAGGCTAAGGCCTTTTGACCGGGCCCCTGTGTACTGCAGCCAGCGTCCGACTCTCTACGAGTGCTCGCGGCGCGTGAGAATCTGACTGTGACAAACCGGGTGAGTCTTCAAACAGCCAAGTGACAACTGACATTTCTTTTCTCTCCCCCCCCTTCCCCGAGAGAATAATAACCCCACCCCCCTCCCCACAAACAAGGTTGATTGAGTATGAACCATCTGTAATGTACGCCCCTGTGAGTAATGCTTCAGGGTTTGTAGAGCTGTTGCATTGTGAGTGTCTTAGCCAGTCACGTGATGTTCACAAGACTCAATAAAACCCCGGCCAGTTGAGTTCGGGGGGATCCACGATGGGGCAGGTGGTGGTGAGCCTAGTGGATGAACCGGTAATGTGTGGTGTGATTGTTAAACCTTTGCAAATAAACCAATAGCGATGTGTCTTAAGCAAAAGAACCCGTGAAGCAAATACATTTTGCCGTCCAAATTGTGTGTGTTTTAAAAGCGGCAGGGGTCAGAGCTCCACACACCGTGCCCCCCTGACCCGAGGAGGAAGCGGATGAAGGGCTGGGGTCAGCTGTGGGTGAGGTTCTCCTGGGCGAATAGTCACAGGCGTCGGCTCCTGCGTTTGAGGCTGGCTCCTGGCTGCCTTCCCTCAGATATTGGTGAGCCACGGGTGCTCAACCTCCCCAGCTCCACTCGAGGTCAGCCCTCTCCGTAAATGCAGGCGAGTGTTTATTGCTATAAAAGTTCAATGCTGTTAGATTGTGTCTCAGTCGCCGGCCCCACCCCCACTCTCTGTCCATCTCACACCGCTCAGCAAACCCTGAAGAGCAGCCACTGGTCTGGGTGAAAGCTCGGGGGCGGTCTCCTACTGTAAGGACAGGATCTCGCACCGGGGGCTGGACTCGTGGACCAGAGCCCCCACTCCGGGAGGGACAGGAACGTCCTGCTCCTTGTCCATGATCTGAAGGACGTCGTCCAAGATGGAGGGGCCGAGGTCCAGGTGCAGGGAGAGGAGGGAGACAGCGTGCGAGAGGAGGTGCTTCTCGGGGCGGACCAAGGTCAGCTTGGGGCGGACCAGGTGGTTGCTGCCTTGGTCGGGGGGGGCGGCCAGGTCTGGAGGCTCCGGTTCCTGGCCTCTCACCGACACGGGCTCCCGGGCGGGGGCCTCGCCCAGGTGCAGCCGGGGGGGTTTGGGGGGGGCCTCGGCGGGCAGGGCGGGGGTCCGGGGCCCCCCGATCACGGGCAGGGAGATGGCGTTCTTCAGCAGGGGCGAGGGGCTGTCTGGCGGCGGGGGCGGAGGGGGCTGCTCGCTGTGCAGGCTGCCGGTGCGGGTGAACTGGTAGGACAGGTAGCGCCCCGCCCGCTGGCTCAGCGTGCCGCCCTGCACCCCCGGCAGCAGGTGGAACTGGCCCTTGAGGAAGGAGATGTCGCCGAAGACGTCGCCCTCCCCGCCGCTGCCGATGTGGATGGTGTGCCGGAAATCCCCGAGGGGCGAGCTGATCATGTCCGAGGACAAGATGTCCCTCAGCTTCTCCTTCTTCCCCTTCCGGCTGGCTCGCTTCAGGTAGATGGGGGCCTTGGCCGACATGGTGGTCTTCCCCTCCCCTCTCCCTGCAGGTGCTCAACGGCAATCTCCTTGCGGGACCGACGGGCGGGCGGGCTTAAACAACAGCGACGTTCCTCTGATATTCCACAGCAGGAGGGCGGCGCGAGCGAGAGATTGCCCAGGGGTGCGGCGAGTCTGACCGCCAATTCTCGCCCGCCTCCTCGGCTTCCGTAGGCTTTTTTTTAAATGCTTCTCTCCTTTCCTTGTGGCAACGGGACGGGGCCCTCCCGATCTCCACCAGGCCCCTTCTCCTCACACGCAATCTGCGGTCAAAACAGACAAGAGAATTAATGGCTGGCGGTGTTACAGCCAGAGGCAGGTGTCTGGGAGGCAAAGGGGAATGTGGCTCAGTGTTAGCGCTCTCTTTCGCGCCCGGTTCAGAAGGTCGTGGGTTCGAGGCCCCGCTCCACAGACTTGAGCCCCAACAATCCAGGCTGACACTCCCCAGTGCCAATAGTGAGGGAGCGCCGCACTGTCGGAGGGGCAGTACTGAGGGAGCGCCGTACTGCGCTGTCGGAGGGGCAGTACTGAGGGAGTGCCGTACTGCGCTGTCGGAGGGGCAGTACTGAGGGAGTGCTGCACTGTCGGAGGGGCAGTACTGAGGGAGCGCCGCACTGTCGGAGGGGCGGTACTGAGGGAGCGCCACACTGTCGGAGGGGCAGTACTGAGGGAGTGCCGCACTGTCGGAGGGGCAGTACTGAGGGAGTGCCGCACTGTCGGAGGGGCAGTACTGAGGGAGCGCCGTACTGTCGGAGGGGCAGTACTGAGGGAGCGCCGTACTGTCAGAGGGGCAGTACTGAGGGAGCGCCGCGCTGTCGGAGGGGCAGTACTGAGGGAGTGCCGCGCTGTCGGAGGGGCAGTACTGAGGGAGCGCCGCACTGTCGGAGGGGCAGTACTGAGGGAGTGCCGCACTGCGCTGTCGGAGGGGCAGTACTGAGGGAGCGCCGCACTGTCGGAGGGGCAGTACTGAGGGAGCACCGCACTGTCGGAGGGGCAGTACTGAGGGAGTGCCGCACTGCGCTGTCGGAGGGGCAGTACTGAGGGAGCGCCGCACTGTCAGAGGGGCAGTACTGAGGGAGTGCCGCGCTGTCGGAGGGGCAGTACTGAGGGAGCGCCGCACTGTCGGAGGGGCAGTACTGAGGGAGTGCCGCACTGCGCTGTCGGAGGGGCAGTACTGAGGGAGCGCCGCACTGTCGAAAGGGCAGTACTGAGGGAGCACCGCACTGTCGGAGGGGCAGTACTGAGGGAGTGCCGCACTGCGCTGTCGGAGGGGCAGTACTGAGGGAGCGCCGCACTGTCAGAGGGGCAGTACTGAGGGAGTGCCGCACTGTTGGAGGGGCAGTACTGAGGGAGTGCCGCACTGTCGGAGGGGCAGTACTGAGGGAGTGCCGCACTGCGCTGTCGGAGGGGCAGTACTGAGGGAGTGCCGCACTGTCGGAGGGGCAGTACTGAGGGAGCACCGCACTGTCGGAGGGGCAGTACTGAGGGAGCGCCGCACTGTCGGAGGGGCAGTACTGAGGGAGCACTGTACTGTCGGAGGGGCAGTACTGAGGGAGCACTGCACTGTCGGAGGGGCAGTACTGAGGGAGTGCCACACTGTCGGAGGGGCAGTACTGAGGGAGCGCCGCACTGTCGGAGGGACAGTACTGAGGGAGCACCGCACTGTCGGAGGGGCAGTACTGAGGGAGTGCCGCACTGCGCTGTCGGAGGGGCAGTACTGAGGGAGCGCCGCACTGTCAGAGGGGCAGTACTGAGGGAGTGCCGCGCTGTCGGAGGGGCAGTACTGAGGGAGCGCCGCACTGTCGGAGGGGCAGTACTGAGGGAGTGCCGCACTGCGCTGTCGGAGGGGCAGTACTGAGGGAGCGCCGCACTGTCGGAAGGGCAGTACTGAGGGAGCACCGCACTGTCGGAGGGGCAGTACTGAGGGAGTGCCGCACTGCGCTGTCGGAGGGGCAGTACTGAGGGAGCGCCGCACTGTCAGAGGGGCAGTACTGAGGGAGTGCCGCACTGTTGGAGGGGCAGTACTGAGGGAGTGCCGCACTGTCGGAGGGGCGGTACTGAGGGAGTGCCGCACTGTCGGAGGGGCAGTACTGAGGGAGTGCCGCACTGCGCTGTCGGAGGGGCAGTACTGAGGGAGTGCCGCACTGTCGGAGGGGCAGTACTGAGGGAGCACCGCACTGTCGGAGGGGCAGTACTGAGGGAGCGCCGCACTGTCGGAGGGGCAGTACTGAGGGAGCACTGTACTGTCGGAGGGGCAGTACTGAGGGAGCACTGTACTGTCGGAGGGGCAGTACTGAGGGAGCACTGCACTGTCGGAGGGGCAGTACTGAGGGAGTGCCACACTGTCGGAGGGGCAGTACTGAGGGAGCGCCGCACTGTCGGAGGGGCAGTACTGAGGGAGCACCGCACTGTCGGAGGGTCCGACTTTCGGACGAGACGTTAAACCGAGGCCCCGTCTGCCCTCTCGGGTGGATGTAAAAGATCCCGGGGCCACTATTGGAAGAAGAGCAGGGGAGTTCGCCCCGGTGTCTTGGGGCCAATATTTATCCCTCGACCAACATCACTAAAACAGATGATCTGGGTCATTATCACATTGCTATCTGTGGGAGCTTGCTGTGCGCAGATTGGTTGCATTTCCTACATTACAACAGTGAGCGCACTCCAAAAGTACTTCATTGGCTGCAAACAACAACACCTTGTATTTATACAGCGCCTGTAACATAGTAAAACGTCCCAAGGTGCTTCACATCATTTGGCACCGAGCCACATACGGAGATATTGGGACAGGCGACCAAAAGCTGGGTCAGAGGTCGGTTTTAAGGAGCGTCTTAAAGGAGGAGAGAGAGGCGGAGAGGTTTAGGGAGGGAGTTCCAGAGCTTGGGGCCCAGGCAGCTGAAGGCACGGCCACCGATGGTGGAGCGATGGGAATCGGGGGATGGGCAAGAGGGCAGAATTGGAGGAGTGCAGAGATCTCAGAGGGTTGTCAGACTTCAGTGGGTTACAGAGATAGAGAAGGGCAAGGAGGTCATAGAGGGTTCTGAAAATGTTGCCGGACCGGGAGCCAATATAGGTCAGTGAGCACAGGGGGTGATGGGTGAGTGGGACTGGGTGTGAGTTAGGACACGGGGCAGTGAGCACAGGGGGTGATGGGTGAGTGGGACTGGGTGTGAGTTAGGACACGGGTCAGTGAGCACAGGGGGTGATGGGTGAGTGGGACTGGGTGCGAGTTAGGACACGGGGTCAGTGAGCACAGGGGGTGATGGGTGAGTGGGACTGGGTGCGAGTTAGGACACGGGGCAGTGAGCACAGGGGGTGATGGGTGAGTGGGACTGCGTGTGAGTTAGGACACGGTACAGTGAGCACAGGGGGTGATGGGTGAGTGGGACTGGGTGTGAGTTTGGACATGGGGTCAGCGAGCACAGGGGGTGATGGGTGAACGGGACTCGGAGAGTTAGGACACGGGGCAGCGAGCACAGGGGGTGATGGGTGAGCAGGACTGGGTGCGAGTTTGGACATGGGGTCAGCGAGCACAGGGGGTGATGGGTGAGCGGGACTCGGTGTGAGTTTGGACATGGGGTCAGCGAGCACAGGGGGTGATGGGTGAGCGGGACTCGGAGAGTTAGGACACGGGGCAGCGAGCACAGGGGGTGATGGGTGAGCGGGACTCGGTGCGAGTTAGGACACGGGGCAGTGAGCACAGGTGGTGATGGGTGAGCGGGACTGGGTGCGAGTTAGGACACGGGGCAGTGAGCACAGGTGGTGATGGGTGAGCGGGACTGGGTGCGAGTTAGGACACGGGGCAGCGAGCACAGGGGGTGATGGGTGAGCGGGACTCGGTGCGAGTTAGGACATGGGGCAGTGAGCACAGGGTGTGATGGGTGAGCGGGACTCAGTGCGAGTTAGGACATGGGGCAGTGAACACCGGGGTTGATGTGTGAACGAGACTTGGTGCGAGTTAGGACATGGGGCAGTGAGCACCGGGGTTGATGTGTGAGCGGGACTCGGTGTGAGTTAGGACACGGGGCAGTGAGCACAGTGGGTGATGGGTGAGCGGGACTGGGTGCGAGTTAGGACACGGGGCAGCGAGCACAGAGGGTGATGGGTGAGCGGGACTCGGTGCGAGTTAGGACACGGGACAGCGAGCACAGGGGGTGATGGGTGAGTGGGACTCGGTGTGAGTTAGGACATGGGGCAGTGAGCACAGGGGGTGATGGGTGAGCGGGACTGGGTGTGAGTTAGGACACGGGGCAGTGAGCACAGGGGGTGATGGGTGAGCGGGACTGGGTGTGAGTTAGGACACGGGGCAGTGAGCACCGGGGTTGATGTGTGAACGAGACTCGGTGCAAGTTAGGACACGGGGTCAGCGAGCACAGGGGGTGATGGGTGAGTGGGACTCGGTGTGAGTTTGGACACGGGGCAGTGAGCACGGGGGAGTGATAGGATACAGGTAGCAGCGTTTCGGAGGAGCTCATATATTCAATGACCCAGCGTCCACAGCTCTGTCTGCCAATTGAGAGGCAGCAGAGGGGTTGAGGGAAGTGGTGGAGTGGTAGATCTGGCTGGTGTCAGCGTACATGTAGGAACTGATGTTGCGATTTGGGACGCCTTGAGGTTGTGAATTTCAATGGGACCACTTTCAGTTTGAAGCAGGAACTCTGGCTGATTCCAATACCACCTCCACGACCCAGGAGCAGTGAGCACCGTTGTTGAATCCCAGCCATTGTCTGGTCCACCATCATCTAACTCGGTGTGGCCTGTGGGACTGCCTCGGGTGTGAAGTGTAGTACCAGCCCACACCCAACACCACGCACCACGGGGCGATCGGGGAGCGAGTCATCCCTCTCGTCATCCGTGAGTCAGTTTCCCCAGCCCCCTCCCAGCCCCGTGACACAGTTACCCCTCTCCCCGCCCCGTGACACCCAGTTACCCCTCTCCCCGCCCTGTGACAGTTACCCCTCTCCCCGCCCCGTGACACCCAGTTACCCCTCTCCCCGCCCTGTGACACCCAGTTACCCCTCTCCCCCGCTGTGACACCCAGTTACCCCTCTCCCCACCCTGTGACAGTTACCCCTCTCCCCGCCCTGTGACACTCAGTGACCCCTCTCCCCCCCCCCCGTGACACAGTTTCCCCTCTCCCCGCCCTGTGACACTCAGTGACCCCTCTCCCCCCCCGTGACACTCAGTGACCCCTCTCCCCCCCCCCGTGACAGTTTCCCCTCTCTCCGCCCTGTGACACCCAGTGACCCCTCTCCCCGCCCTGTGACCACCCAGTTACCCCTCTCCCCGCCTTGTGACACTCAGTTACCACCCCCTTTCCCCGCCCTGTGACACCCAGTTACCCCTCTCCCCACCCTGTGACAGTTACCCCTCTCCCCGCCCTGTGACACTCAGTGACCCCTCTCCCCGCCCTGTGACAGTTACCCCTCTCCCCGCCGTGACACTCAGTGACCCCTCTCCCCCGCTGTGACACCCAGTTACCCCTCTACCCCGCTGTGACACCCAGTTACCCCTCTCCCCGCCCTGTGACAGTTACCCCTCTCCCCGCCCTGTGACACTCAGTGACCCCTCTCCCCGCCGTGACACCCAGTGACCCCTCTCCCCGCCCTGTGACCACCCAGTTACCCCTCTCCCCGCCTTGTGACACTCAGTTACCACCCCCTTTCCCCGCCCTGTGACACAGTAATAACCAACATTTTTGATCCAGAGTCACTGAAGCCGAGACCAGCAACTCTCAGTCTGTTCCTCTCACACCAACAGCACACATAGTTGTACGTACCAGCGCTCTCTCCGCTTACACTGGGATCTGAAACCTCAGCTAAATCTGCGACCCGCACTGATAGACTGGGACTCCCCACCGATAGCCGCTTGGATCGAAGCCCAGGCTCCTGGGACAGATCGCTGAGCCCCGAGCGCTCACAGAGGAACACACAGTGGCCTGTGATTGATAAGCCAGACCAGGCAGGCACCACATGATTCAACCCAGGCAGCCTGCCAACGAACAAGCTCCCAAAGTTCTGGAACCAGCGCTGACTAGCTCCCACCACAGTTAGCGAGTGATGCTGGGAGTGGTGCTCAACTCCGAGACCCAAGACTGAGAGCAGACAGGGGCGATGAGCTCAGCTTCCTGCTCTGGAGAACACTGGCTCCTCACCTCCGGGAACTGGGCTCCGATCCAGCCCAGGCCCAGCGAACAAAAGCAGCTCTCTGTTGGCTGCAACAGTCCTTAGTGATACCAGTTAAAGGCAAGTTAAAACCACCATCAATCCTTGAAATTTAACTCGTGCTGTACCTGCCCTGGGAGTGTGTGATGGGACAGTGTAGAGGGAGCTTTACTCTGTATCTAACCCCGTGCTGTACCTGCCCTGGGAGTGTTTGATGGGACAGTGTAGAGGGAGCTTTACTCTGTATCTAACCCCCTGTACCTGCCCTGGGAGTGTTTGATGGGACAGTGTAGAGGGAGCTTTACTCTGGATCTTACCCCCTGTACCTGCCCTGGGAGTGTTTGATGGGACAGTGTAGAGGGAGCTTTACTCTGTATCTAACCCCGTGCTGTACCTGCCCTGGGAGTGTTTGATGGGACAGTGTAGAGGGAGCTTTACTCTGTATCTAACCCCATGCTGTACCTGCCCTGGGAGTGTTTGATGGGACAGTGTAGAGGGAGCTTTACTCTGTATCTAACCTCGTGCTGTACCTGCCCTGGGAGTGTTTGATGGGACAGTGTAGATGGAGCTTTACTCTGTATCTAACCCCCTGTACCTGCCCTGGGAGTGTTTAATGGGACAGTGTAGAGGGAGCTTTACTCTGTATCTCACCCCATGCTGTACCTGCCCTGGGAGTGTTTGATGGGACAGTGTAGAGGGAGCTTTACTCTGGATCTAACCCCCTGTACCTGGCCAAAGTTCCTGCTCCTGATCGCTATCTGGCGCCCTCTGGTGCGCAGTGTGAGAGTGTGCACATTGGGCAAGGACAGGTTGGGTCCAGCCGTGATGTCGAGTGCCCGCTGACACAGTATCTTGGGCTGACACACGGGTGAGGGTGCATACAGCTGCCATTGAGGGGGCGGGGACGCCAGGGTGTCAGTGCCTTTAGGAGAGGATAGGGAGAGATTAACACTGGCCTCTCTGCTATAGCTCAGCAGTCCTGTGGACTCCTCGAAGAGAGATGTTCAAAGCTTTATTGAGTTTACATCTTAGGTGTTGTCATGGAGCCACAGAATCTCAGGCACAGGTGAAATTCCCTTTTTCAGGTGCCTGTACTTTACAGATCCCAGACGTAGACAAGCCGTGCGGAGCCAGATCCCAGTCCTCCCTGTGGCCTGTACCTTTCTCCTTTCATAACATCCCAGTTTGCGCACAGCAAGCTCCCACAAACAGCAACGTGTGATGTTGGTTGAGAGATAAATATTGGTCAGAACTCCCCTCGTCTTAGAAATAGTAGCCGTGGGATATTTTATACCCAACTGAGGGGGCGGACGGGGCCTCGGTTTAAGGTCTCATCTGAAAGTCGGCACCTCTGACAGTGCGTCGCTCCCTCAGTACTGCCCCTCCGACAGTGCGGCGCTCCCTCAGTACTGCCCCTCCGACAGTGCGGCGCTCCCTCAGTACTGCCCCTCCGACAGTGCGGCGCTCCCTCAGTACTGCCCCTCTGACAGTGCGTCGCTCCCTCAGTACTGCCCCTCCGACAGTGCGGCGCTCCCTCAGTACTGCCCCTCCGACAGTGCGGCGCTCCCTCAGTACTGCCCCTCCGACAGTGCGGCGCTCCCTCAACACTGCCCCTCCGACAGTGCGGCGCTCCCTCAGTACTGCCCCTCCGACAGTGCGGCACTCCCTCAGTACTGCCCCTCCGACAGTGCGGCGCTCCCTCAGTACTGCCCCTCCGACAGTGCGGCACTCCCTCAGTACTGCCCCTCCGACAGTGCGGCACTCCCTCAGTACTGCCCCTCCGACAGTGCGGCGCTCCCTCAGTACTGCCCCTCCGACAGTGCGGCGCCCCCTCAGTACTGTCCCTCCAACAGTGTGTCCCTCCCTCAGTACTGCCCCTCCGACAGTGTGGCACTCCCTCAGTACTGTCCCTCTGACAGCGCAGTACGGCGTTCCCTCAGTACTGGCACTGGGAGTGTCTGACTGGATTTATGGGATTTCAGTTTCTGGAGACAGGCTCGAACACACGACCTTCTGACTCAGCGGCGAGCGAGATGCCCAGTGATGCACAGCTGACACTCTTCCTAATCCAAGGGCTGCCAAGACCAGTTATGAAGCCTCCAACCTGCTGGCTGGGCTATCTGAGCACGGGGCAGACATCGAATCTCAGCACCTCCCTTGTCTCAGTCTGTGACTCAGCCTCTGGCAAAGGATGAAGCTTTGCTCAGTGATTCCAGATAAACTGACATTCTTTCTCAGAAACAAAACACGTCATAAAGCGAGTACATTGATTGCACACACAGGATAGCCAGACACGCGGGCCCCACATCCTGCACTCGAAGCGTTGGCAGTTCGTCCCTGATCCTGGGCTGCTCTCCTGCTGCAACGATGCCAATAGACCCATCTTTAAATTAATGGAGGTGCGAAAATAATCCGCCTGAAAATGATCCCAAACAAAAGATACCAATTGCATTCTGGTGTCTGCAGAAAGTTTAGGAACAGGAGGAGGCCATGTAGCCTCAGTATTACGGGCTCAGGTCCCTGGGGTGGATTTTCTGACTCAGAGACAAGCGTGTGACCCACTGGGGCTTGGCTGATTTAATATAAAAACATTGTTAGAGAGCAAAAAAAAACTCTGCTCCAACTCCTCCTGAACAGTTAAAAAAAATTGCATTCCTGTAATTCCCGTCATTGGTAAGCAGGGCTGTGTGGAATTGGCAGCGGGGCAGAATCTGATAAGAGCATACATCACTGACGCGGTGGAAGGGTGGAGGAGGAGAGGAGGGTGTCGCGGCCGATCCCTGCTTTGAATGGAGGCTTCGAGCTTCAGGGAGTAAGTCTCCACACAAGCTCTGTAACCCTGTGCTGGCCAGAGGCAACGACACATCGCAAATCGTTACTGCTTCAGCCTCACTCAGAATCTTGCCGGTGAACTTTGCACGATGTAACGTACGCAGCCATCATTATGCTCACAGGCTGGTAGAGCTGTTGCTGGGCGGAGGGAGGGGATTCCTGTACGGGCTGCTCCTGCACACTCTCCACCTTGCCATCCTCGTCTTCCGTCCGGACACGCCATGGCGCACCATCTAGCCGTCCGGAGGAGGCGGGGGTCCCCGATGGAGTGCTCTCTACGCAGGAGTCCTCCCTCGATTTATTGGGATCTTGGCCTGGAGGGTGGTGCACGGGGCAGTCCCGTGCAATGGGTTTTTAAGTCGGTTCACGGACTACCCGGGCCGCCTGCAATTTCTGCGGTCTGGAGGAGTCCCGTGTTCCACGTGTATGTTCCGTGTGTGAGGTTGCAGCCCCCTCTTCCAATATTTGAAGGGGCCACTCCTCAAATTCTGGCTGCACTTCAGTCCCACGCTCCTGATCTTTGGGCCCCCTGTGCGGAGGGGAGCGGGTAGGTCCGAGGGCCTCCTCGTGGGACTGCTCCTGGGCACGGCCAAGGGGGCCATCAGCCGGACCAGACAGCGGGCGGGCGAGGGGGCCGTTCAGCCCGACTGCCTGCCTCTCTTCCGCGGTTACATCCTGAGCCAGGGTGTCCCTGGAGATGGGGCACGCGGCGTCCACCGGTACGCTCGCGGCCTTCCGCGAGAGGTGGGCGCCGGAGGGACTGGAGTGCATCATCACCCCCGGGAACAGAATTTTAATTTGACCATTTATTGTTTAAAAAGTTTTATTTGTTAATTTGTCGATTTAAGTGCCCCTTTAATCAGGGGTACTTGATTTAAAGTTTCTACCAAAATAGTTGTGGAGCTGTTGAGTTGGGAGGGGCTTAGCCAGTCACGTGATGTTCACAAGACTCAATAAAACCCCAGCCAGTTGGGTTTGGGGGATCCACGATGGGGCAGGTGGTTGTGAGCCTGGTGGATGAACTGGTACTGTGTCGTGTGATTGTTAAACCTTTGTTAATAAACCAACTAGTTCTTAATAGCAATGTGTTGCTATCAATTCTTAAGCCAAGAACCCATGAAGCAAATACATTACACATGACAGGTCCCACCCCACAGTACCAGCGTGGTACATTCACCACGTCTCTCCCCACCCCCCTGTCCCCCCGCTCCGCTCCTGAAGGGGCTAACTCTTGTTACGTTCCACGAACATGGCTGCCCTACATTTATCCCGCAGTCAACATCACTAAAATCATCTGGTTATTTATCTCATTGCTGGTTGTGGGAGCTTGCTGTGCGTAAACTGGCTGCCGCGTTTCCCACATTACAACAGTGACTACACTTCATAACAACAACTTGTATTTATATAGCGCCTTTAACGTAGTGAAATGTCCCAAGGTCCTTAACAGCGGTGTTATGAGAAAAGAGATTTAACACCGAGCCACATAAGGAGAAATTACGGCAGGTGACCAAAAGCTGGGTCAGAGAGGGCAGTTTTGAGGAGCGACTTACAGGAGGAGAAGCGGAGAGGTTTAGGGAGGGAGTTCCAGAGCTTGGGGCCCAGGCAACAGAAGGCACGGCCACCGATGGTTGGGCGATTATAATCAGGGATGCTCGGGAGGGCAGAATTAAAGGAGCGTCAATAGCTTGGGGGGGGGGGGGGGGGGGGTTGTGAAGCTGGAGGGGGTTACAGAGATAGGGAGGGGCGAGGGCCATGGAGGGACTTGGAATCAAGGATGAGAATTTTGAAATTGAGGCGTTGCTTAACCAGAAGCCAATGTAGATCAGCGAGCACAGCGGGTGATGGGTGAGTAGGACTGGGTGTTAGTTAGGACACGGGGCAGCGAGCACAGGGGGTGATGGGTGAGTGGGACTGGGTGCGAGTTAGGACACGGGGCAGTGAGCACAGGGGGTGATGGGTGAGCGGGACTCGGTGCGAGTTAGGACACGGGGCAGTGAGCACAGGGGGTGATGGGTGAGTGGGACTGGGTGTGAGTTAGGACACGGGTCAGTGGGCACAGGGGGTGATGGGTGAGCGGGACTGGGTGCGAGTTAGGACACGGGGTCAGTGAGCACAGGGGGTGATGGGTGAGTGGGACTGGGTGCGAGTTAGGACACGGGTCAGTGAGCACAGGGGGTGATGGGTGAGTGGGACTGGGTGTGAGTTAGGACACGGGGTCAGTGAGCACAGGGGGTGATGGGTGAGTGGGACTGGGTGTGAGTTAGGACACGGGGCAGTGAGCACAGGGGGTGATGGGTGAGTGGGACTGGGTGTGAGTTAGGACATGGGGCAGTGAGCACAGGGGGTGATGGGTGAGTGGCACTGGGTGCGAGTTAGGACACGGGGTCAGTGAGCACAGAGGGTGATGGGTGAGTGGGACTGGGTGTGAGTTAGGACACGGGGGCAGTGAGCACAGGGGGTGATGGGTGAGTGGGACTGGGTGTTAGTTAGGACACGGGGCAGCGAGCACAGGGGGTGATGGGTGAGTGGGACTGGGTGTTAGTTAGGACACGGGGCAGCGAGCACAGGGGGTGATGGGTGAGTGGGACTGGGTGCGAGTTAGGACACGGGGCAGTGAGCACAGGGGGTGATGGGTGAGCGGGACTCGGTGCGAGTTAGGACACGGGGCAGTGAGCACAGGGGGTGATGGGTGAGTGGGACTGGGTGCGAGTTAGGACACGGGTCAGTGAGCACAGGGGGTGATGGGTGAGTGGGACTGGGTGTGAGTTAGGACACGGGGTCAGTGAGCACAGGGGGTGATGGGTGAGTGGGACTGGGTGTGAGTTAGGACACGGGGCAGTGAGCACAGGGGGTGATGGGTGAGTGGGACTGGGTGTGAGTTAGGACATGGGGCAGTGAGCACAGGGGGTGATGGGTGAGTGGCACTGGGTGCGAGTTAGGACACGGGGTCAGTGAGCACAGAGGGTGATGGGTGAGTGGGACTGGGTGTGAGTTAGGACACGGGGGCAGTGAGCACAGGGGGTGATGGGTGAGTGGGACTGGGTGCGGGTTAGGACATGGGGCAGTGAGCACAGGGGGTGATGGGTGAGCGGGACTCGGTGCGAGTTAGGACACGGGGCAGTGAGCACAGGGGGTGATGGGTGAGTGGGACTCGGTGCGAGTTAGGACACGGGGCAGCCGAGTTTTGGATCACCTCTAGTTTCCGTCAGGTAGAATGTGGGAGGCCGCCCAGGAGTGTGTTGGAATAGTCAAGTCTGGAGGTAACAAAGGCAGGGATGAGGGCTTCAGCAGCGGATGAGCTGAGGCAGGGGGCGGAGTACTTCTTTGTCTGTAAAGCGCTTTGGGATGTCCTGAGGTGGTGAAAGGCGCTATGTGAATGCAAGTTCTTGCTTTCCGTGTGGCTGGGTGAGCTCAGGCCCGAGTGCTTGGGAGAGTGTGTGGGGACAGCTGAGGGCGGGATTGGCATCCACCGTGACGATCTCCGTGGTCGAATAGCTTTTGCACACTCACTTGCGCCGGGCTCCCGACTGGAGAATGGCCGCCTGGAAGAGCAGCGTCCGGGAAAGGCCAAAGTTCATTTTGACTTTCGGAGAGGGTGGGGGGGCAAAACTGAGAGAGAATGGGTGCGTCAATATTTCACATTGCAGATTCTAGATACCATCACGCCTCCCTTTCCCACAGCTGTCTTTTTGTTTGATGGTGTGCAGATTAAGGCAGGCAGCTCGAATGTGTGGAGATGGTGAGAACATTCTTAACCACAGGATCACAGCCACATGGCATGCACCCAACTCGGGCACCAACGGCATTGAGCAAGGGAACAGGTAAAACCAGGAAACAGGCTTTGCGGTGACGCCCAGCTGGAGCGCTTTTTTGTTAAGGAAGGAGGGAGGAGTGAGGGGGGGAATGGGGAATTCTATCACATCGAAGTTCTGGGAAAGGATGAGTTAGGGCAGGTAGCAGCGAAGAGTCTGAATTTTAACACTGCATGCAAGGAGGAGGCCATTCAGCCCCTCGAGCCTGTTACATTAGGAACAGGAGGAGGCCATTCAGCCCCTCGAGCCTGTTACATTAGGAACAGGAGGAGGCCATTCAGCCCCTCGAGCCTGTTACATTAGGAACAGGAGGAGGCCATTCAGCCCCTCGAGCCCGTTACACAGGAACAGGAGGAGGCCATTCAGCCCCTCGAGCCTGTTACACAGGAACAGGAGGAGACCATTCAGCCCCTCGAGCCTGTTACATTAGGAACAGGAGGAGGCCATTCAGCCCCTCGAGCCTGTTACATTAGGAACAGGAGGAGGCCATTCAGCCCCTCGAGCCTGTTACATTAGGAACAGGAGGAGGCCATTCAGCCCCTCGAGTCTGTTACATTAGGAACAGGAGGAGGCCATTCAGCCCCTCGAGCCCGTTACACAGGAACAGGAGGAGGCCATTCAGCCCCTCGAGCCCGTTACACAGGAACAGGAGGAGACCATTCAGCCCCTCGAGCCTGTTACACAGGAACAGGAGGAGGCCATTCAGCCCCTCGAGCCTGTTACACAGGAACAGGAGGAGGCCATTCAGCCCCTCGAGCCTGTTACATTAGGAACAGGAGGAGGCCATTCAGCCCCTCGAGCCTGTTACATTAGGAACAGGAGGAGGCCATTCAGCCCCTCGAGCCCGTTACACAGGAACAGGAGGAGGCCATTCAGCCCCTCGAGCCTGTTACACAGGAACAGGAGGAGACCATTCAGCCCCTCGAGCCTGTTACACAGGAACAGGAGGAGGCCATTCAGCCCCTCGAGCCTGTTACACAGGAACAGGAGGCCATTCAGCCCCTCGAGCCTGTTACATTAGGAACAGGAGGAGGCCATTCAGCCCCTCGAGCCTGTTACATTAGGAACAGGAGGAGGCCATTCAGCCCCTCGAGCCTGTTACATTAGGAACAGGAGGAGGCCATTCAGCCCCTCGAGCCCGTTACACAGGAACAGGAGGAGGCCATTCAGCCCCTCGAGCCTGTTACACAGGAACAGGAGGAGACCATTCAGCCCCTCGAGCCTGTTACATTAGGAACAGGAGGAGGCCATTCAGCCCCTCGAGCCTGTTACATTAGGAACAGGAGGAGGCCATTCAGCCCCTCGAGCCTGTTACATTAGGAACAGGAGGAGGCCATTCAGCCCCTCGAGCCTGTTACATTAGGAACAGGAGGAGGCCATTCAGCCCCTCGAGCCTGTTACATTAGGAACAGGAGGAGGCCATTCAGCCCCTCGAGCCTGTTACATTAGGAACAGGAGGAGGCCATTCAGCCCCTCGAGCCTGTTACACAGGAACAGGAGGAGGCCATTCAGCCCCTCGAGCCTGTTACACAGGAACAGGAGGAGACCATTCAGCCCCTCGAGCCTGTTACACAGGAACAGGAGGAGGCCATTCAGCCCCTCGAGCCTGTTACATTAGGAACAGGAGGAGGCCATTCAGCCCCTCGAGCCCGTTACACAGGAACAGGAGGAGGCCATTCAGCCCCTCGAGCCTGTTACACAGGAACAGGAGGAGACCATTCAGCCCCTCGAGCCTGTTACACAGGAACAGGAGGAGGCCATTCAGCCCCTCGAGCCTGTTACACAGGAACAGGAGGAGGCCATTCAGCCCCTCGAGCCTGTTACATTAGGAACAGGAGGAGGCCATTCAGCCCCTCGAGCCTGTTACATTAGGAACAGGAGGAGGCCATTCAGCCCCTCGAGCCTGTTATATTAGGAACAGGAGGAGGCCATTCAGCCCCTCGAGCCTGTTGCATTAGGAACAGGAGGAGGCCCATTCAGCCCCTCGAGCCTGTTACATTAGGAACAGGAGGAGGCCCATTCAGCCCCTCGAGCCTGTTACATTAGGAACAGGAGGAGGCCATTCAGCCCCTCGAGCCTGTTACATTAGGAACAGGAGGAGGCCATTCAGCCCCTCGAGCCTGTTACATTAGGAACAGGAGGAGGCCATTCAGCCCCTCGAGCCTGTTACATTAGGAACAGGAGGAGGCTATTCAGTCCCTCGAGCCTGTTATACAGGAACAGGAGGCCATTCAGCTCCTCGAGCCTGTTACATTAGGAACAGGAGGAGGCCATTCAGCCCCTCGAGCCTGTTCCACCATTAAATTAGATCACAGCTGATCTGCATCTCATGTGTGTGAGTGCATCTGCTCACCTAGGTAGCCTTACTCAACAGAAATAGAGTGTAGGGCGGTGCATTTGGAGTGTGGAAGCATCAATAAAATATAGTTTGGCAGGCACTATGACACAGCGTACCACCGAGCCACAGAGACCGGCAAAGTCCCAGGTTCAATCCCCCCCAATCTGTACTGTTATGTGTCGGGGAGGCGTTAAAATCAGCCTCCGCACCGCTGGATCTGTGGGAGGTGC
Source organism: Pristiophorus japonicus (assembly GCF_044704955.1). NCBI lineage: Eukaryota > Metazoa > Chordata > Chondrichthyes > Pristiophoridae > Pristiophorus > Pristiophorus japonicus. The sequence continues at coordinate 1,769,646 of NC_092003.1, forward strand.
AGAATTACACGCGGTGACCAGGCCTGATCCGATACTCAGTGACTTGGCGGGCCGCGGGAAGGATCCGCTTGGACAGGCGTTGCCCCCCCCAGGTTGAACAACCTGCCGACATTCGCTGTCTAAGCTCACACATCGCAAACAGCCATTTCGGGGGCAGGCTGCAGGAGCCCTCACTCCGACGAAGGCAGTCAGTCAAAAGTTGCTCATTGACCATGGAGTGCTTGGGGACGCCCCGCGGTTATAAAAGGTGCTACGTGAATGTAAAACCTCTTTCCAGCCAGAAATGTCGGAATCTCCTCCATGGTGATAGAAGAGGCAGCGGTCACTTGGGTGCAGCCCGACAGGGGCACAATGGTGCAGGAATAAGGGGGGGAAGGGGGTTCCATTTGTGTAATTCATTCCACGATATGGGCATTGCTGGCCAGGCCCGGCATTTATTGCCCGTCCCTAATTGCCCCTTGAGAAGGTGGTGGTGAGCCGCCTTCTTGAACCGCTGCAGTCCGTGTGGTGAAGGTGCTCCCACAGTGCTGTTAGGGAGGGAGCTCCGGGATTGTGACCCAGCGACGATGAAGGAACGGCCGATATATTTCCCAGTCAGGATGGTGTGTGACTTGGAGGGGAACGTGGAGGTGATGGTGTTCCCATGGGCCTGCTGCCCTTGTCCTTCTAGGTTTTAGAGGCCGTGGGTTTGGGAGGTGCTGCCGAAGAAGCCTTGGCGAGTTGCCGCGGTGCATCTTGTAGATGGTGCACACTGCAGCCAGGGGGCGCCGGTGGTGGAGGGAGTGAGTGTTGAGGGTGGGGGATAGGGAGCCGATCGAGCGGGCTGCTTTGTCCTGGATGGTGTCGAGCTTCTCGAGTGTTGTTGGAGCTGCACCATCCAGGCAAGTGGAGAGTGTTCCATCGCACTCCTGACTTGTGTCTTGTAGATGGTGGGAAGGCTTTGGGGAGTCAGGAGGTGAGACACTCGACACAGAATACCCAGCCTCTGACCCGCTCTTGTTACCGCAGTATTTATGTGGCTGGTCCAGTTCAGTTTCTGGTTAATGGTGACCCCCAGGATGTTGATGGTGGGGGATTTGGCGATGGTAATGCTGTTGAATGTCAAGAGGCGGTGGTTAGACTCTCACTTGTTGGAGATAGTCATTGCCTGGCACTTGTGTGGCCTGAATGTTACTTGCCACTTATCAGCCCGAGCCTGAATGTTGTCCAGGTCTTGCTGCATGTGGGCACGGACTGCTCCATTATCTGAGGAGTTGTGAATGGAACTGAACATTGTGCAGCCCACCACATTCAATCCCTTGCAAGTTATGTTTTTGTATTCAGTGGTGAAGGGAGTGAATGTTTAAAATTGGACAACTTAAAAAAAAAAATTAATTCCGCCCTCAAAAAGATCCAGAATCTATTTCAGACAGGAACCCAAATGGTGGATTATTTTCCCCAGGGATTAGGCACAGCGGAGAAAATCATAAGCATCGCAGCACGCCAAGGAAGTTGCCGCCATCGACCTCGGGGAGTGATGAAGCGAGGGGCCGGAGGGAGCAGTGGGCCCACATTCTGGAGGAGCGCCTCGAAAATTAACCTCGCGTTGTTAGCCAGCCCGAGGACAGACTTGTTCCTCCGTGCACTGACTGCACGTTGGGGGCGGGGGGGGGGGGAATGGACACAGCTGCTTGAACTTTCTTCTGGGAAAGGCCAAACAACGAGATGCTTCTCAAGTGGACGGAAGAGTACAACAGGATGCGAGGGTATGTAGTTGTGACCCTCTGGGCCCCTCAAACACCCAGGGAGGTCTGTAACTGGCAGTCTGTGCGGAAAGCTGTGGCCAACCTGGAGAGTGGGCCGCTGGAACCATCAGAGTCAGAGAAGCCCCAGAAAACACCGAACTAATTCTGCCTCTATATTGCCTCAAGTCAGCCATCAATCCAATATCCTGCAAATATGTCGGCAGGATAGGTGCACCAACATTAGTGTTCTTGATCAGGCCAACAGCCCCAGCATCGAAGCACTGACCACACTTGATCAGCTCCGCTGGGCAGGGCCACATTGTTCACATGCCCTGACTCTGAACTCCTGCACGGGCAAACGAGCCCCAGGGTGGGCAGAGGAAACGTTACAAGGGACCACCCTCAAAGCCTCCCTGATAAAGTGCAACATCCCCCACCGACACCTGGGAGTCCCTGGGCCCAAAGACCAGTCCGCCCCTAAGTGGAGGGAGTGCATCCGGGAGGGCGCTGAGCACCTCGAGTCTCTTCACCGGGAGCTTCCGCAGGCAGCGGAAGGAGCGTACGGCAACACAAGGACCCCACCCACCCGTCCCTCCAACCACCATCTGCCCCAGACACCGCCTGTGGCACAGACTGTCGGTCCCTCATCGGACTCATCCGTCACCTGAGAACTCATGTTAGAGTGGAAGCAAGTCATCCTCGACTCCGAGGGACTGCCTGAGGAAAGGTCGTCGCCCCATTAGTGAACTCAAGGAGAAATTGCCCCTCCAATATTCTAACTCATCAAAGCCCATCCCCCCCCCCCAGTACCCAAACAACCTGCATTTATATAGCGCCTTTAATGTAGTGAAACGTCCCAAGGCACTTCACAGGAGCGTGAATCAGACAATCTGACACCGACAAGACATTAGGATAGGTGACAAAACGATTGGTCAAAGAGGTCGGTTTTGAGGAGGATAAAGGAGAGAGGCGGAGAGGTTTAGGGAGGGAGTTCCAGAGCTTGGGGCCCAGGCAGCTGAAGGCACGGCCACCGATGGTGGAGGGACGCAAATTGGGGGATGAGCAAGAGGCCAGAATTGGAGGAGCGCAGAGATCTCGGAGGGTTTGTAGGAGATCACAGACAGAGGAAAGGTTGTAGAGGCTTGGGAGGTTACAGAGATAGGGAGGGGCGAGGGCTGGAGGAGGTTACAGAGATAGGGAGGGGTGTAGGGGCTGGAGGAGGTTACAGAGATAGGGAGGGGCGAGGGCTGGAGGAGGTTACAGAGATAGGGAGGGGTGTAGGGGCTGGGGGAGGTTACAGAGATAGGGAGGGGTGTAGGGGCTGGAGGGGGTTACAGAGATAGGGAGGGGTGTAGGGGCTGGAGGGGGTTACAGAGATAGGGAGAGGTGTAAGGGCTGGAGGAGGTTACAGAGATAGGGAGGGGTGTAGGGGCTGGAGGGGGTTACAGAGATAGGAAGGTGTGTAGGGACTGAAGGTGGTTACAGAGATAGGGAGGGGTGTAGGGGCTGGAGGGGGTTACAGAGATAGGAGGGGTGTAGGGGCTGGAGTGGGTTACAGAGATAGGGAGGGGCGAGGGCTGGAGGAGGTTACAGAGATAGGGAGGGGTGTAGGGGCTGGGGGGGGAGGTTACAGAGATAGGGAGGGGTGTAGGGGCTGAAGGTGGTTACAGAGATAGGGAGGGGTGTAGGGGCTGGGGGAGGTTACAGAGATAGGGAGGGGTGTAGGGGCTGGGGGAGGTTACAGAGATAGGGAGGGGTGTAGGGGCTGGAGGGGGTTACAGAGATAGGGAGGGGTGTAGGGGCTGGAGGGGGTTACAGAGATAGGGAGGGGTGTAGGGGCTGGAGGAGATTACAGAGATAGGGAGGGAAGGGATTTGAAAACAAAGATAAGAAGTTTAACTCTCCCATGTGTCTCTACTCCCCAGCCTTCAGATTATTCCAAACACATCCCCATTTGTGTGAAGAGATCCCGACACGAAATCATATTTTACACTGGGTTATGACCTCTGCTCCTACTATACAGCTTTTATTGTGATACCCATGCTTTACAGACACTCATTACTCCGACAATCTCCTGTACACTATTAGTGACATAGTGCCATCAGCTTCACACCCCGATAATCTCTACAATCAGGTCCGGCTCACCTTACATCCCGACACTGAGAGCTACTATTAAAAGCGGAGTTCTGAAGTCACATATCGCATCGCTCCATTTCACTCCGAAGAATATTGCTGCATTTAAGTGGTTAAATGGTTGCCTGGCTGGGAGTATGGGCTCGACTGTCCAAACAAACCTCCCCACCCCTCCGCAATCAGCACTGTGCATACTGTGCCATATATCTCCTGGAGCTTAGCCAAGCTAAGCAGCACTTTCTTCAACAGCACATCTCGGTGTGTTTCACTGTTGCAGTCACATTGAAAGGCACTTCCTGCACCCGTTCCTTTATCTATTACTTCATTTTGTTTGTTACTTTCCTGTGGGTCCTTCTGTTTTTTATCCACAGTCACTCCCCCTCCCCCGCCCCCCCCTCCCCCCCCCCACCTCGGGCCAGAGTCTGAGGGACCAGGGCCTGGGGGATGGTGATCTGCTGGACAATAAGGCAGCTTCTTTACTGGTAGTGTGCAGGGTACTGGGTGGAGTATTCAACACGACTGTAGTGTGTTTGCTCCATAGGTACTTGGCGTAAGATTTCAGTTCCACATTTACCTTGATTTCAAAATTCTCATCCTGGTTTACAAATCGCTCTATGGCCCTCGCCCCCGCCCTATCTCCAATCTCCTTCAGCCACCTTCTCCCCCCCCCCCCCAATTTTGCCCTCTTGAGCATCCCTGATTATAATCGCTCAACCATTGGTGGCCGTGCCTTCTGTTGCCTGGGCCCCAAGCTCTGGAACTCCCTCCCTAAACCTCTCCAGAGTGTTTAATGGGACAGTGTAGAGGGAGCTTTACTTTGTATCTAACTCCGTGCTGTACCTGCCCTGGGAGTGTTTGATGGGACAGTGTAGAGGGAGCTTTACTCTGTATCTAACCCCCTGTACCTGCCCTGGGAGTGTTTGATGGGACAGTGTAGAGGGAGCTTTACTCTGTATCTAACCCCCTGTACCTGCCCTGGGAGTGTTTGATGGGACAGTGTAGAGGGAGCTTTACTCTGTATCTAACCCCCTGTACCTTCCCTGGGAGTGTTTGATGGGATAGTGTAGAGGGAGCTTTACTCTGTATCTAACCCCCTGTACCTGCCCTGGGAGTGTTTGATGGGACAGTGCAGAGGGAGCTTTACTCTGTATCTAACCCCCTGTACCTGCCCTGGGAGTGTTTGATGGGACAGTGTAGAGGGAGCTTTACTCTGTATCTAACCCCCTGTACCTGCCCTGGGAGTGTTTGATGGGATAGTGTAGAGGGAGCTTTACTCTGTATCTAACCCCCTGTACCTGCCCTGGGAGTGTTTGATGGGACAGTGTAGAGGGAGCTTTACTCTGTATCTAACCCCGTGCTGTACCTGCCCTGGGAGTGTTTGATGGGACAGTGTAGAGGGAGCTTTACTCTGTATCTAACCCCCTGTACCTGCCCTGGGAGTGTTTGATGGGATAGTGTAGAGGGAGCTTTACTCTGTATCTAACCCGCTGTACCTGCCCTGGGAGTGTTTGATGGGACAGTGTAGAGGGAGCTTTACTCTGTATCTAACCCCCTGTACCTGCCCCAGATGTGCTGACACTGGAAATCTGACATGGAAACTTGGCTCTGAAATCCCCACCTTAGTGAGCTGAACGATTCATCAAATGAGGGTTTAATCAATTGCTGGGATGGAAAACATGCTGTAACAGACCTGTCGATCGCAGTCACTGCCCGCGGCAGTGTTCAGTGAAGGAAAATGCAAACTTTGCAGATCACGCTCTGAAAATAGCTCTGCTCTGTTTACTCCAGAGGTTTGCAAACTTATGTCAGTATTGTGGCGCACTGTAACCAGTATCCTGACCTTGGCAACAGGAATGTAACCAGGTTACTGGACAGGGGACGGGACCAATGCTCCTTGTTCTGCTGGTGTTGAAAATTTCTTGTAACTCCCTTGGACTGTACTGACTTAGCCGGGCGGTGGTAAGGGAGCCATAGTTTGCCTCAGCACCTCTGGGTTAGAGAGTGGGGGGGGCAGGGGGAGAGAGATCAGCCACCATCTGGTGAGCCCTGATGGAAGGTGAGGGTATTGGGCGAGCCCAGGGCTGAGCTGTGACATTCTCCCTGGGCAGTTGAGAAGATCAGGCACTGGGACAAGGGAAGGAGGGCAGTGTCTGTGGTCCCCTGGGGTAACCTCCTCTATCCCAGACACCCCTCCCTATCTCTGTAACCTCCTCCATCCCCTACACCCCTCCCTATCTCTGTAACCTCCTCCATCCGCTACTCCCCTCCCTATCTCTGTAACCTCCTCCATCCCCTACACCCCTCCCTATCTCTGTAACCTCCTCTAGCCCCTACACCCCTCCCTATCTCTGTAACCTCCTCCAGCCCCTACACCCCTCCCTATCTCTGTAACCTCCTCCAGCCCCTACACCTCTCCCTATCTCTGTAACCTCCTCCATCCCCTACACCCCTCCCTATCTCTGTAACCTCCTCCAGCCCCTACACACCTCCCTAGCTCTCTAACTTCCTACGACCCTCCGAGATCTCTATGCTCCTCCAATTCTGGCCTCTTGCCCATCCGCCGATTCCCATCGCTCTAACATTGGCTGGCGTTCCTTCAGCTGCTTGGGCCCCAAGCTCTGGAATTCCCTCCCTAAACCTCTCCACCTCTCTATCCCCCTTCTCCTCAAAACCTACCTCCTTGATCCAGCTTTTGGTCGCCTGTCCCAATATCTCATGTGGCTCGTTGTCAGATTTTTGTCTGATTTACTCTCCCGTGAAGACCCATGGGATGTTTTACTCCACTAAAGGTGCTATGTAAACGCACGTTGTAGCGCATCATGAGACACGTCTTAAGGACAATCAGACTCTTGAGGCCAAGATGTCTTGCCCCTGGCACTAACAGGTAGTAGACTAGTGGAGTACCGGGCCCTGGAACATTGTGGACTGCCCTGACCTGTGCGAGAACACCAACGCAGGTCGGGGCTGTAAATAGAGCTGGAGCGCTGGGCCCTGGAATGAGTGTTTGTGTGGCAGAGGAGCGGCGAGGGATCGTGGCGGAAGTGCGGCGAATGAGGGTACGGGGCCCAGAAGAGGCGAGGGCCCAGGGGCAGCACGGGCCCAGCCCACACTGTGCGATATAGAAACATAGAAAATAGGTGCAGGAGCAGGCCATTCAGCCCTTCTAGCCTGCACCGCCATTCAATGAGTTCATGGCTGAACATGAAACTTCAGTACCCCCTTCCTGTTTTCTCGCCATACCCCTTGATTCCCCGAGTAGTAAGGACTTCATCTAACTCCCTTTTGAATATATTTAGTGAATTGGCCTCAACTACTTTCTGTGGTAGAGAATTCCACAGGTTCACCACTCTCTGGGTGAAGAAGTTTCTCCTCATCTCGGTCCTAAATGGCTTACCCCTTATCCTTAGACTGTGACCCCTGGTTCTGGACTTCCCCAACATTGGGAACATTCTTCCTGCATCTAACCTGTCAGAACCCGTCAGAATTTTAAACGTTTCTATGAGGTCCCCTCTCATTCTTCTGAACTCCAGTGAATACAAGCCCAGTTGATCCAGTCTTTCTTGATAGGTCAGTCCCACCATCCCGGGAATCAGTCTGGTGAATCTTCGCTGCACTCCCTCAATAGCAAGAATGTCCTTCCTCAGGTTAGGAGACCAAAACTGTACACAATACTCCAGGTGTGGCCTCACCAAGGCCCTGTACAACTGTAGCAATACCTCCCTGCCCCTGTATTCAAATCCCCTCGCTATGAAGGCCAACATGCCATTTGCTTTCTTAACCGCCTGCTGTAACTGCATGGCAACCTTCAATGACTGATGTACCATGACACCCAGGTCTCGTTGCACCTTCCCTTTTCCTAATCTGTCACCATTCAGATAATAGTCTGTCTCTCTGTTTTTACCACCAAAGTGGATAACCTCACATTTATCCACATTATACTTCATCTGCCATTCATTTGCCCACTCACCTAACCTATCAAAGTCACTCTGCAGCCTCATAGCATCCTCCTCGCAGCTCACACTGCCACCCAACTTAGTGTCATCCGCAAATTTGGAGATACTACATTTAATCCCCTCGTCTAAATCATTAATGTACAATGTAAACAGCTGGTGCCCCAGCACAGAACCTTGCCGTACCCCACTAGTCACTGCCTGCCATTCTGAAAAGTACCCATTTACTCCTACTCTTTGCTTCCTGTCTGACAACCAGTTCTCAATCCGCGTCAGCACACTACCCCCAATCCCATGTGCTTTAACTTTGCACATTAATCTCTTGTGTGGGACCTTGTCGAAAGCCTTCTGAAAGTCCAAATATACCACATCAACTGGTTCTCCTTTGTCCACATAACTGGAAACATCCTCAAAAAATTCCAGAAGATTTGTCAAGCATGATTTCCCTTTCACAAATCCATGCTGATTTGGACCTATCATGTCACCATTTTCCAAATGTGCTGCTATGACATCCTTAATAATTGATTCCATCATTTTACCCACTACTGAGGTCAGGCTGACCGGTCTATAATTCCCTGTTTTCTCTCTCCCTCCTTTTTTTAAAAAGTGGGGTTACATTGGCTACCCTCCACTCGATAGGAACTGATCCAGAGTCAATGGAATGTTGGAAAATGACTGTCAATGCATCCGCTATTTCCAAGGCCACCTCCTTAAGTACTCTGGGATGCAGTCCATCAGGCCCTGGGGATTTATCGGCCTTCAATCCCATCAATTTCCCCAACACAATTTCCCGACTAATAAAGATTTCCCTCAGTTCCTCCTCCTTACTAGACCCTCTGACCCCTTTTATATCTGGAAGGTTGTTTGTGTCCTCCTTAGTGAATACTGAACCAAAGTACTTGTTCAATTGATCTGCCATTTCTTTGTTCCCCGTTATGGCTTCCCCTGATTCTGACTGCAGGGGACCTACGTTTGTCTTTACTAACCTTTTTCTCTTTACATACCTATAGAAACTTTTGCAATCTGCCTTAATGTTCCCTGCAAGCTTCTTCTCGTACTCCATTTTCCCTGCCCTAATCAAACCCTTTGTCCTCCTCTGCTGAGTTCTAAATTTCTCCCAGTCCCCGGGTTCGCTGCTATTTCTGGCCAATTTGTATGCCACTTCCTTGGCTTTAATACTATCCCTGATTTCCCTAGATAGCCACGGTTGAGCCACCTTCCCTTTTTTATTTTTACGCCAGACAGGAATGTACAATTGTTGTAATTCATCCATGCGGTCTCTAAATGTCTGCCATTTCCCATCCACAGTCAACCCCTTAAGTATCATTCGCCAATCTATCCAATATGTGGGCGCAGTAGGTCCGTGCAGCAGAGCTGGTCTCCAGTCATCCTGGTTAACCCTTGCCACTGGACCAAGACCTCGCTCTGTCAAGCCCGCGTGGTGGCTGGTGTGCAACGGTCACCCCACGTTAAATAATCCACACACAGGCATCTTCCACCCACCTCATCAATTGGAGTTCAGGGTTGGAACATCGGGTCGTTCCTTGAATCATCCTCGGTCAAGGGACTGCCCATGAAATGAACTTTACCCAGTCACTTTGCCTGATTGCCAGCCCCGCAGGAATGCTCACGGTATCTGCATCTAAAGTAGTTACATTAATGCCGCTGGACTCCCAGCCTGGATTTGGCCTGTACTGCTTGCCTGGTGGGTGGGGAAGGGATTCACGGTGCCAGCAGCCCTTGAAGTGATGCTGGGAATATTTATCAGGATGCAGCTACCTAAACATTAGCAAGTAACTGCACGATGGGGAAGGGTGGTGCAAAAGTTTTGTAAACCTTCAGCCCTTCCAAAGAATGTTGGAGGTTTAAAAAAAAAAAGTATCTGGTAACACCAGGTGACTTGCATTATAGATATAGAGGCAGGAGACTGAGTCGGGGTGGGCAGTGATGGAGTGGGGCAGCAATCAAACCCCTGGATTGGGAGCTCGTGAAGTGGAGGTACCGCTGCAAGAGGCAAGAGCGAGGGGAACATAAGAAGTAGGAGTCGGCCATTCGGCCCCTCGAGCCTGCTCCGCCATTTAATACGATCATGGACTCAGCTCCACTTCCCCGCCCGCTCCCCATAACCCTTCACTCCCTTATCGCTCAACAATCTGTCCAACTCCGCCTTAAATATATTCAATGACCCAGCCTCCACAGCTCTCTGGGGCAGAGAATTCCACAGGTTCACCACCCTCAGAGAAGAAATCCCTCCTCATCTCAGTTTTATAAATGGGCGGCCCCTTATTCTGAGACTATGTCCCTAGTTTTGGTTTCCCGAGTGGAAATATCCTCTCTGCATCCACCTTGTTGAGCCCTCTCAATATCTTGTATGTTTCGATAAGATCACCTCTCATTCTTCTGAACTCCAATGAGTATAGGCCCAACATACTCAACCTATCTTCATAAGTCAACCCCCTCGGGAGGGCTGCCCTGTTTGGCAATGAAGGGTGGCCTTGCACAGCATGGCTGGAAGTTCGTGGCAGCCAGTGTCAATGTTGCATGCACTACCAACGTGATCTTGCCGGGGGGGGGGAAGGGGAGCGTAGACACAGAAGAGTGGGGGCACACCTGAAGGAAGATGCCAAGGGACGGCTACCCACTGGTGCCATTTTCCCGGTCCATGGCCCATGTATCCGTGCCATGAAGTGTGACCAGGCAACCTATCGACAGACGTACTGTTGGCCCCTCGAGTGACCCAGAGCTGTGTCTGCCGATGAGACACAGGACGCACATTCCAGCTGCAGCGTGCAGTTGAAAGCCAGTTGGCACACGAGACCTTGCTGGGATCATTAGCAGGCGAACCGAGCAGTTATTTTCCCGGGCAGCACCAGCTGATGGAGGGGATTTGTCCAACCCTGCTCTCACTCCGCGGGGCAAACACAAACCCTGCGGCAACGGCCACGGGACAGCGCTCAGGGGTCCCCGACTGAGGCCTCTGCTCCCCAGCCCAAGCTGGAGCCTTCTAAAACTAAGAGCAGGGAATTCAGCCCAGAGGGGGAGGTGAAAGCTGGAGTTTCCTGGCTGCGTACTACCCACAGAGTCTTCTAGGGAGTTCCCTCAGTGTTTCCAAACAGCCACGGTATGTATATATTGTATCTGCCATTTACACAACGCCTTTCCGCAACATCGGGATGTCCCAAAGCGCTTTACAGCCAATTTAAGTACTTTCTGAAGTGTAGTCACTATTGTAATGTAGGGAAAGCGGTAGCTAATTTGTGCACAGCAAGCTCCCACAAACACCTATGAGATAAATGCGATGTTTTTCGGTGTTGGTCAAGATATCAATAGCTGCAATCCCTCAGTACTGCCCCTCCGACAGTGCGGCGCTCTCTCAGTACTACCCCTCCGACAGTGCGGCGCTCCCTCAGTACTGTCCCTCCGACAGTGCGGCGCTCCCTCAGTACTGTCCCTCCGACAGTGCGGCGCTCCCTCAGTACTGCCCCTCCGACAGTGCGGCGCTCCCTCAGTACTGCCCCTCAGACAGTGCGGCGCACCCTCAGTACTGCCCCTCCGACAGTGCGGCGCACCCTCAGTACTGCCCCTCCCTCAGTACCGCCCCTCCGACAGTGCGGCGCTCCCTCAGTACTGCCCCTCCGACAGTGTAGCACTCCCTCAGTATCGCCCCTCCGACAGTGCGGCGCTCCCTCAGTACTGCCCCTCCGACAGTGCGGCACTCCCTCAGTACTGCCCCTCCGACAGTGTGGCACTCCCTCAGTACTGCCCCTCCGACAGTGCGGCGCTCCCTCAGTACTGCCCCTCCGACAGTGCGGCGCTCCCTCAGTACTGCCCCTCCGACAGTGCAGTGCTCCCTCAGTACTGCCCCTCCCTCAGTACCGCCCCTCCGACAGTGCGGCGCTCCCTCAGTACTGCACTGGGAGTGTCAGCCTGGAGTATGGGCTCATGTGCCTCGAGTGAGAGTGGGACTGGAACCCACGACCTGCTGACTGAGTGTGGGAGAGAGTGCTGCCCACTGAGCCCCGGCTGATCACCTACCAGGATTGAACAAAGTACTTACGGTTAACTGTGTAGAATGGACAGGCTGGTTTTGTAATTAACTGGGTTTAAGCAGAAACGCAGTCTTGCGCTCCTTGGGGTTTGAAGAATAAACGGCAGAGCTCTGCAATTCGCGGTGGTTCAAACCCGGCAGCATCTCCGAAACATTCCTGCTTCCTTCGCAAACTGGTGGAGCCGCGGTTTCTGCACACTTTAAGAGCTCCTCGGTGGAAGCGCTTGCTGGCCGCCGCGGTGTGTCTGCTCTGCTCTGACCTGACGGTCCCAGCTCTGCCTCGCCAGCCTCCCACTAAACTAAATGTTGCATCTCGCCCCGTTTCTGAGCAAGGCGGTTTGCAAATCTTTTACAGATCAGGCTGAAGTCTTTTGGTTTCTCTTCTCTCTCCTCGCCCCTCTCTCACACACACTGTCCGCAAGTAGCCCTTGCTGAATATTTCTGTCCTGCGCTTCAATAATCACTCCCTGTCAATTCCCCCATTCGGCACTTTGTCTGGGCTGGGGAAGGACAAGTTGCTGCTGTGAATCGAGGCTTGGCACAGTTCCACTGTCAGTTCCTTGAGAATGGGGCTGATGCATTCAGGCGTATTGTTCCAAACAGCGTGATGTCAGCGTCTTTAACTCATGCACAGCCCCCAGCTCCTGGTGTGCAGGGCAGCGTGTACTCCGTTAGCTCATCTCCAATCTGCTCAGCAGCACCCGGCGTCTGCACGCTTACCACAGGAGCCTTGTGTCTTTTTTGTGTCTGCCTTTGCTACATGTCAGGAGGAACAGACGGTCCCCACCACGCCCTCTCAGCGGAGCCTGGCTTGCACTGCCGCGCCCGGCATTCAGCTGGTGTTCAAAGCAGGGGCCGCCCAGACACCAGCCCTCCGCCTCTCACTCGCTCTCTCCTTCAACCATGCCTCAATGTGGCGCTCCTTCTCTCCTCCCCCCGCCCCAATCTTTCCCCACAATCTGCCAAGTCTCAACTCAAATCCAGCACACTCGCCTCTGAGTCAGTAGGTCGTGGGTTCAAGTCCCACTCCAGGAACTTGAGCATAAAAATCTAGGCTGATACTCCCAGTGCTGAGGGAGTGCCGCACTGTCGGAGGGGCAGTACTGAGGGAGCGGCGCACTGTCGGAGAGGCAGTACTGAGGGAGCCCCGCACTGTCGGAGGGGCAGTGCTGAGGGAGCTCCGCACTGTCAGAGGGGCAGTGCTGAGGGAGTGCCTCACTGTCGGAGGGGCAGTACTGAGGGAGTGCCGCACTGTCGGAGGGGCAGTACTGAGGGAGTGCCGCACTGTCGGAGGGGCAGTACTGAGGGAGTGCCGCACTGTCGGAGGGGCAGTACTGAGGGAGCGGCGCACTGAGGGAGCGGCGCAGTCGGAGGGGCAGTGCTGAGGGAGCGGCGCACTGTCGGAGGGGCAGTACTGAGGGAGCGACGCAGTCGGAGGGGCAGTACTGAGGGAGCGGCGCACTGTCAGAGGGGCAGTACTGAGGGAGCGGCGCAGTCGGAGGGGCAGTACTGAGGGAGCGGCGCACTGTCGGAGGGGCAGTGCTGAGGGAGCACCGCACTGTCGGAGGGGCAGTACTGAGGGAGCGCCGCACTGTCGGAGGGGCAGTACTGAGGGAGTGCTGCACTGTCGGAGGGGCAGTACTGAGGGAGCGCCGCACTGTCGGAGGGGCAGTACTGAGGGAGCGCCGCACTGTCGGAGGGGCAGTACTGAGGGAGCGCCGCACTGTCGGAGGGGCAGTACTGAGGGAGTGCCGCACTGTCGGAGGTGCTGCCTTTCAGATGAGATGTTAAACAGAGTCTCCGTCTGCACTCTTAGGTGGGTGTAAAAGATCCCATGGCCACTATTTCGAAGAAGAAACATAGAAAATAGGTGCAGGAGTAGGCCATTCGGCCCTTCTAGCCTGCACCGCCATTCAATGAGTTCATGGCTGAACATTCAACTTCAGTACCCCATTCCTGCTTTCTCGCCATACCCCTTGATCCCCCTAGTAGTAAGGACCTCATCTAACTCCTTTTTGAATATATTTAGTGAATTGGCCTCAACAACTTTCTGTGGTAGAGAATTCCACAGGTTCACCACTCTCTGTGTGAAGAAGTTCCTCCGCATCTCGGTCCTAAATGGCTTACCCCTTATCCTTAGACTGTGACCTCTGGTTCTGGACTTCCCCAACATTGGGAACATTCTTCCTGCATCTAACCTGTCTAACCCCGTCAGAATTTTAAATGTTTCTATGAGGTCCCCTCTCATTCTTCTGAACTCCAGTGAATACAAGCCCAGTTGATCCAGTCTTTCTTGATAGGTCAGTCCCGCCATCCCGGGAATCAGTCTGGTGAACCTTCGCTGCACTCCCTCAATAGCAAGAATGTCCTTCCTCAGGTTAGGAGACCAAAACTGTACACAATACTCCAGGTGTGGCCTCACCAATGCCCTGTACAACTGTAGCAACACCTCCCTGCCCCTGTACTCAAATCCCCTTGCTATGAAGGCCAACATGCCATTTGCTTTCTTAACCGCCTGCTGCACCTGCATGCCAACCTTCAATGACTGATGTACCATGACACCCAGGTCTCTTTGCACCTCCCCTTTTCCTAATCTGTCACCATTCAGATAATAGTCTGTCTCTCTGTTTTTACCACCAAAGTGGATAACCTCAGAGCCGGTGTCCTGGGGCCAATATTTGTCCCCCCATCAACATCAAAAAAAACCCCAGCAGATCCGGGTCATTATCACATTGCTGGGTGTGGGAGCTTGCTGTGCGCAAATTGGCTGCTGTGTTTCCCACATTACAACAGTGACCACACTCCAAAAGTACTTCATTGGCTGTAAAGTGCTTTGAGACGTCTGGTGGTCGTGAAAGGAGCCAGAGAAAGGTATGTCTTTATTTTGTTCTGGTGGAGTGATGCCGTACTCAGGCCAGGGGACGGAGCGGCCGTACTCAGGCCAGGGGACGGAGGGGCCCTACAGCAGCTCCCTGCCCTGCAGCCCTTCATGTGATTCAGGCTGTGCTGACCAGGCCCTGCTACCATCGAGTCCCCGTTTTATATCAAAAATGAGAGAGGAAATGGCGAGTGTTGGCTTCCTGTCACGGGAAACAAAAAAAGGGAAATTCAGAACCACAAACTGGGTGTCGCACAAACTCTGTTCAACGGCTTTCTCTTTCCCAACCCCCTCCTCTCCCACCTTCACTCCGTCTGTTATTCGGCTCCCACATCTTTGAACTGCTTGCAGGCAAACCGCCTTGCGCTGTGTTGCTGCATTGATGGGTCTACATCAGTGAACGTTGCTGTACAGCAACTACATTCTACCCGACGTAAACTAGAGGTGATCCAAAACTCAGCTGCCCCGTGTCCTAACTCGCACTGAGTCCCACTCTCCCATCACCCCCTGTGCTCACTGCCCCCGTGTCCTAACTCGCACCCAGTCCCACTCACCCATCACCCCCTGTGCTCACTGCCCGGTGTCCTAACTCACACCCAGTCCCACTCACCCATCACCCCCTGTGCTCACTGCCCCGTGTCCTAACTCGCACCCAGTCCCACTCACCCATCACCCCCTGTGCTCACTGCCCCGTGTCCTAACTCGCACTGAGTCCCACTCTCCCATCACCCCCTGTGCTCACTGCCCCCGTGTCCTAACTCGCACCCAGTCCCACTCACCCATCACCCCCTGTGCTCACTGCCCCCGTGTCCTAACTCGCACCGAGTCCCGCTCACCCATCACCCCCTGTGCTCACTGCCCCGTGTCCTAACTCACACCCAGTCCCGCTCACCCATCACCCCCTGTGCTCACTGCCCCCGTGTCCTAACTCGCACCGAGTCCCGCTCACCCATCACCCCCTGTGCTCACTGCCCCGTGTCCTAACTCGCACCGAGTCCCGCTCACCCATCACCCCCTGTGCTCACTGCCCCGTGTCCTAACTCACACCCAGTCCCGCTCACCCATCACCCCCTGTGCTCACTGCCCCGTGTCCTAACTCGCACCGAGTCCCGCTCACCCATCACCCCCTGTCCTAACTCGCACCGAGTCCCACTCACCCATCACCCCTGTGCTCGCTAACCTACATTGGCTCCCGGTTAAGCAACGCCTCGATTTCAAAATTCTCATCCTCGTGTTCAAATCCCTCTATGGCCCTTGACCCTCCCTATCTCTGTAATCTCCTCCAACTCCACAACCCTCTGCCCCCCCACCCCCTCCCCCTGAGATATCTATGCTCCTCTAATTCTGCCCTCCGGAGCATCTCTGACTATAAATCGCTCCACCATTGGTGGACGTGCCTTCTGTTGCCTGGGCCCCAAGCGCTGGGATTCCCTCCCTAAACCTCTCCGCCTCTCACCTCCTTCAAGACGCTCCTTAAAACCGACCTCTTTGACCAAGCTTTTGGTTACCTGTGCTAATTTCTACTTATGTGGCTCGGTGTCAAATTTCTAATCGTATTATACTCCTGTGAAGCGCCTTGG
This sequence comes from Pristiophorus japonicus, assembly GCF_044704955.1. Classification (NCBI taxonomy): domain Eukaryota; kingdom Metazoa; phylum Chordata; class Chondrichthyes; family Pristiophoridae; genus Pristiophorus; species Pristiophorus japonicus. Next base: position 1,785,959 of record NC_092003.1, read on the forward strand.
AACTATGTTCAATAAGAACATAAGCAGGAGTAGGCCACAAGGCCCTCGAGCCTGCTCCACCATTTAATACGATCATTGCTGATCCAATCATGGACTCAGGTCCACTTCCCTGCCCGCTCCCCATAACCCCTTATTCCCTTATCGTTTAAGAAACTGTCTATTTCTGTCTTAAATTTATTTAATGACCCATCTTCCACAGCTCTCTGAGGCAGCGAATTCTACAGATTTACAACCCCGAGAGAAGACATTTCTCATCTGTTTTAAATGGGCGGCCCCTTATTCTAAGATCATGTCCTCTAGGTCTAGTCTCCCCCATCAGTGGAAACATGTCGAGCCCCCTCATAATCTTATACGTTTCAATAAGATCGCCTCTCATTCTTCTGAATTCCAATGAGTAGAGGCCCAACCTACTCTTCCTTTCCTCATAAGTCAACCCCCTCATCTCCGGAATCAACCGAGTGAACCTTCTCTGAACTGCCTCCAAAGTATATCCTTTCGTAATTATGGAAACCAAAACTGCACGCAGTACTCCAGATGTGGCCTCACCAATATCCTGTATAACTGGAGCAAGACTTCCCTGCTTTTATACTCCATCCCCTTTGCAATAAAGGCCAAGATTCCATTGGCCTTCCTGATCACTTGCTGTACCTGCATACTAACCTTTTGTGTTTCATGCAAAGTACCCCCAGGTCCCGCTGTACTGCAGCACTTTGCAATCTTTCTCCATTCTAAAGGCGCTATATAAATACAAGGTATTGTTGTATGTGTTAGCTCTCCCCCTGGGTTAAGGAGGGACGAGAGGGGGCTCAGGAGAACAGCCGCTACATTTGATAGGCTGCTGAGCCGGTCTGGCGAGGCTCATGCACCGGGAAAGGCCATTGGGCAAGGCGGCTGGTGGCTCCCAGTGGAATCAGAGCCCGGCCCCAGTCCGGAGATAATGTGGACAGGCGACCTTGAGCCCAGGCTTCCGAGTAATGAAAAACCCATCTGATGAGGAGCAGCAGGTTAATGATATGAGATGGTATCAGGTACCATATCCAAATACGCTGCTTATAACCCTCAGCGCTCCAGGTCATGCTCCCGAGCGCAATTAGGCCCACACACGACAGTGAACCTCACTGCTGCAAATTTGAGGCGGACACTCCCAGTGTCAGTACTGAGGGAGCGCCGCACTGTCGGAGGGGCGTTGCTGAGGGAGCGCCGCACTGTCGGAGGGGCGTTGCTGAGGGAGCGCCGCACTGTCGGAGGGGCAGTACTGAGGGAGCGCCGCACTGTCGGGGGGGCGTTGCTGAGGGAGCGCCGCACTGTCGGGGGGGCGGTACTGAGAGAGCGCCGCACTATCGGAGGGGCAGTACTGAGGGAGCACCGCACTGTCGGAGGGGCGGTCTTTCAGATGAGATGTTAAATTGTGGCCCCATCTGCTCTCTCAAGTGGATGCAAAAGATCCCATGGCCACTATTTCGAAGTGGAGCAGGGGAGTTATCCCCGGTGTCTTGGGGCCAATATTTATCCCTCAATCAACATTAAAAAACTCCTGAATTATCTGGTCATTATCACATTGCTGTGTGTGGGAGCTTGCTGTGCACAATGTGCCGTGTTTCCCACATTACAACAGCGACTACATTCCAAAAGTACTTCATTGGCTGTAAAACTCAGACGTCCGGTGGCTGTGAAAGGCGCTATATAAATCCAAGTCTTTCTTTTTCCTCCTCCTCTAATGCCGTTACCTCTGCAAAGAGTAAGGATTGACCTGTTGCTTTCTCCCAGCCCTCCACTTGTGGAAGGACTGACTGCTTGGTGCCACAGACTGACGGGAGCTGGACCCGTCTGCTACCTTGCCCAGGGGCCACTCTGTGCGTGAACCTGGTCAGTGAATGTTGCTCAGGCTATTCATCCACGGGAGGCACTGCAGACAGGCGTGATCCCACCCTCACCCGACAACTGCAAACCGTGCGTGGGTTACTGGATTAGCAATCAGGAGCGCTAACATCGGCCAATCTCGCCCTCCCGAACCCAGGGGAGCCAAGAGCAATTGCAGTGCCTCAGTCACAGGCCTGGTGGGGACCAGTGAACTCGGTGCCGACCAGGAACAGAAGCTGGCACCCTTCTACACTGTGCCTTTCAGTCATTGCCAGCTGAGGTCATAGGAGCAGGATGCCATTCAGCCCCTTGAGCCTGTTCTGTCGGTCAATCAGATCACGGCTGATCTGTTCCTTAACCCCATCTACCCGCCTTGGTTCCGTAACCCTCAATACCCTTACCCAACAAAAATCTCTCCATCTCACTTTTGACATTTTCAATTGAACCACAGCCTCGACAGCTTTTTGTGGGGGGGGGGGGGGAAAGAGAGTTCCAGATTCCCACTACTCTGTGTGAAGAAGTGCTTCCTGACATCACCCCTGAATGACCTGGCTTTAATTTTAAGGTTACACCCTCTTGTTCTGGGCTTCCCCCCCCACCGGAGGAAAGAATTAACTTTATCTACCCTATCGAATCCTTTAATCGTCTTAAACTAGAGGTGATCCAAAACTCGGCTGCCCTTGTCCTAACTCACACCGAGTCCTGCTCACCCATCACCCAGTGTTCTAACTCACACCGAGTCCTGCTCACCCATCACCCCGTGTCCTAACTCACACCGAGTCCTGCTCACCCATCACCCCGTGTCCTAACTCGCACCCAGTCCCGCTCACCCACCACCTGTGCTCGCTGCCCCCGTGTCCTAACTCACACCCAGTCCCGCTCACCCGTCACCCCCGTGTCCTAACTCACACCGAGTCCCGCTCACCCATCAGCCCCTGTGCTCACTGCCCCGTGTCCTCTCACCCAGTCCCGCTCACCCATCACCCCCTGTGCTCACTGCCCCGTGTCCTAACTCACACCCAGTCCCGCTCACCCATCACCCCCTGTGCTCACTGCCCCGTGTCCTAACTCACACCCAGTCCACTCACCCATCACCCCGTGTCGTAACTCACACCCAGTCCCACTCACCCATCACCCCCTGTGCTCACTGCCCCGTGTCCTAACTCGCACCGAGTCCCACTCACCCATCACCCCCCGTGCTCACTGCCCCATGTTCTAACTCGCACCAAGTCGTTCACCCATCACCCGCTGTGCTCGCTGACCTACACTGGCTCCCGGTTAAGCAACACCTCAATTTCAAATTCTCATCCTTGTTTATAAATCCCTCCATGGCCTCTCCCCCTGCATATCTCTAATCTCCTCCAGCCCCACAACCCCCAGCGATGTCTGCACTCCTCTAATTCTGCCCTCCTGAGCATCCCTGATTATAATCGCTCCACCATCGGTGGCCGTGCCTTCTGTTGCCTGGGCCCCAAGCTCTGGAACTCCCTCCCTAAACCTCTCTATCCTCCTTTAAGATGCTCCTTAAAACCTACCTCTTTGACCCAGCTTTTGATCACCTGCCGTAATTTCTTCTCCTGTGCCTCAGTGTCAATATTTGTTTTGTCTTTTAACACCCGGTAAGCGCCTTGGGATGTTTTACTGTGTTAAAGGCACTATATAAATACAAGTTGTTGTTGTAAACACCTTGATCAGATCACCCTTTACTCTTCTACACTCGAGGGGTTACAGAAACTACATTGTTAAACTCATACACACACCTCAACTCTTACAACACTTCCCCGGGCACACATCAAAACCCAGTGCAGCCTCCATCCCCGCTACACCCGGACGGCCTCCAGCTCCTGAGGAAACCCCAGATTGAATATTCGATAGGATTCTGGCCGGGCAACAGGTGGCTGCAGCAAGCTCAAGGTGCAGCTGGCTTTGTGTAAAGTGCTGGAGCTGCACTGTGCGCAGTCTAAGGTTTCATCTGAAGCACTTGCCTGTGCTGCAACTTAGGAAGGCTGACTGGGCCAACTGATACACTTTGCACCACATGCTCGGTGCGAGATGCACTGCAACACGCAGAGAGAAATCCCCTCACCTTGAAAGAGTACATCATCAGTCAGGGTAACGACTGACCGTCACTGTTGTACACGAACAGAACTCCCTTTTCTACAGTGCCTTTCATGGGCTCAGGACGTCCCAAAGAGCTTCACAGCCAACGAAGTATTCTTTGCAGTGTGGTCACTGCTGTAATGAGGGAAACGCGGCAGCCAATTTGCGCACAGCAAGCTCCCACACACAGCAATGTGACAATGACCCAGATAAAAGTGAGGTTGATTGAGATATAAATATTGGCCCAGGGCGCCAGGAAGAACCCCCCCCCCGAACCCACTCTTTGAAATAGTGGCCATGGGATCTTTTACATCCACCTGGGAGGGTAGGCGGGGACTCAGTTATGGTGGGGGAGGGGTGTAGGGTTCACAGGCTGGACACCTGAGATAGCAGTGGTTCATTTCCCTCGTAACTTCATTCAATCACAGGCTGCACTAGTTTCTGTATGGTGTGGGAGAGCAGTAAGTTCCAGGATGGTGATTTGTTTACTTTTTTAGCAGGCTGAAAAATTCAATACAAAAAAAACTGAAAATGAAGTCAACTTTTCCAAAATCGCCCCTTTCGGGAGTTAAGAAATATTCTGTAACAATGAATTAGATTTCAAAAATTCCAGATGGCAGCTACCCGAGGCCATAAAACATTCATTTAGGACACAGCGCGGATTCCTAGCTAACTCCCCAGCGCTTCAATTCCTCATTCCTTCAGTGTGTTGTATTTTTATCATTTATTCCCCTCCCCTCCTTCCACAGCCTTTGGCGGCCTCCTTGTCCCTCACCCAAGGGGGTGTGTGCATTAACTTAGTGAGAGCCTGTGGGCCACAAGGCTTCCCGCCTCCAGCTCGAGGATTCTGCCTTTCAAAAGCCTGCACAAATCAAAGAAAGCGATCTTTACTTACGTAATATATAGACGATCTAAAAGTCGGCTGCCCCCGTGCCCTAACTCACAGAGTCCCACTCACCCATCACCCCCTGTGCTCACTGACCCGTGTCCTACCTCGCCCCCAGTCCCGCTCACCCATCACCCCCTGTGCTCACTGCCCAGTGTCCTAACTCACACCCAGTCCCGCTCACCCATCACCCCCTGTGCTCACTGCCCAGTGTCCTAACTCGCCCCCAGTCCCACTCACCCATCACCCCCTGTGCTCACTGACCCGTGTCCTAACTCACACCCAGTCCCGCTCACCCATCACCCCCTGTGCTCACTGCCCAGTGTCCTAACTCGCCCCCAGTCCCACTCACCCATCACCCCCTGTGCTCACTGACCCCGTGTCCTAACTCGCACCCAGTCCCACTCACCCATCACCCCCTGTGCTCACTGACCCGTGTCCTAACTCGCACAGAGTCCCACTCACCCATCACCCACTGTGCTCACTGCCCCGTGTCCTAACTCGCACAGAGTCCCGCTCACCCATCACCCCCTGTGCCCCGTGGCCTAACTCGCACCCAGTCCCGCTCACCCATCACCCCGTGCCCCGTGTCCTAACTCGCACCGAGTCCCGCTCACCCATCACCCCCTGTGCTCACTGCCCCCGTGTTCTAACTCGCACCCAGTCCCACTCACCCATCACCCCCTGTGCTCACTGCCCCGTGTCCTAACTCGCACCCAGTCCCGCTCACCCATCACCCCCTGTGCTCACTGCCCTGAGTCCTAACTCACACCCAGTCCCACTCACCCATCACCCCGTGCTCACTGCCCCGTGTCCTAACTCGCACCCAGTCCCACTCACCCATCACCCCCTGTGCTCACTGCCCCGTGTCCTAACTCACACCCAGTCCCACTCACCCATCACCCACTGTGCTCACTGCCCCGTGTCCTAACTCGCACCCAGTCCCGCTCACCCATCACCCCCTGTGCTCACTGCCCCGTGTCCTAACTCGCAGAGTCCCACTCACCCATCACCCCCTGTGCTCGCTGCCCCGTGTCCTAACTCGCAGAGTCCCGCTCACCCATGACCCCCTGTGCTCACTGCCCCCGTGTCCTAACTCGCACCCAGTCCCACTCACCCATCAACCCCTGTGCTCACTGCCCCGTGTCCTAACTCGCACCCAGTCCCGCTCACCCATCACCCCCTGTGCTCACTGCCCCGTGTCCTAACTCACACCGTGTCCCACTCACCCATCACCCCCTGTGCTCGCTGCCCCGTGTCCTAACTCGCACCGAGTCCCACTCACCCATCACCCCCTGTGCTCACTGACCCGTGCCCTAACTCGCCCCCAGTCCCGCTCACCCATCACCCCGTGCTCACTGACCCCTGTGCTAACTCGCACCGAGTCCCACTCACCCATCACCCCCTGTGCTCACTGACCCCTGTGCTAACTCGCACCGAGTCCCACTCATCCATCATCCCCTGTGCTCACTGCCCCGTGTCCTAACTCACACCCAGTCCCGCTCACCCATCACCCCCTGTGCTCACTGCCCCGTGTCCTAACTCGCACAGAGTCCCACTCACCCATCACCCACTGCCCCGTGTCCTAACTCGCACAGAGTCCCGCTCACCCATCACCCCCTGTGCCCCGTGTCCTAACCCGCACCCAGTCCCGCTCACCCATCACCCCGTGCCCTAACTCGCACCAAGTCCCGCTCATCCATCACCCCGTGCTCACTGCCCCCGTGTCCTAACTCGCACCCAGTCCCACTCACCCATCACCCCCTGTGCTCACTGCCCCGTGTCCTAACTCGCACCCAGTCCCGCTCACCCATCACCCCCTGTGCTCACTGCCCCGTGTCCTAACTCACACCCAGTCCCACTCACCCATCACCCCCTGTGCTCACTGCCCCGTGTCCTAACTCGCACCCAGTCCCGCTCACCCATCACCCCCTGTGCTCGCTGACCCGTGTCCTAACTCGCACAGAGTCCCGCTCACCCATCACCCCCTGTGCCCTAACTCGCACCGAGTCCCACTCACCCATCACCCCCTGTGCCCTAACTCGCACCGAGTCCCACTCACCCATCACCCGCTGTGCTCGCTGACCTACATTGGCTCCCGGTTAAGCAACGGCTCAATTTCAAAATTCTCATCCTTGTTTTCAAATCCCTCCATATCTCTGTAACCCTCCTCACCGCCCATCAAGATGTCTGCACTCCTCAAATTCTGCCTTCGAGCATCCCTGATTATAATCGCTCAACCATCGGTGGCCGTGCCTTCTGTTGTCTGGGCACCAAGCTCTGGAACTCCCTCCCTAAACCTCTCCGCCCCTCTCCTCCTTCAAGACGCTCCTTAAAACCGACCTCTTTGACCCAGCTTTTGGTCACCAGCCCTAATTTCTACTTACGTGGCTCAGTGTCAAATTTTTTAATCTCATAACTCTCCTGTAAGGCACCCTTGGGATGTTTCACTGTTGAAGGCACTATATAAATACAAGTTGTTGTTGCATTTCCACAGCGCCCCTCACCATCTCAGGAAGTCCCAAAGTGCTTCACAGCCAAAGAAGTACTTTTAAAGTGTAGTCACTGTTGTAACGTAGGAAACGCTGCAGCCAGTTTGCACACCACAAGATCCCACAAACAGCAATGTGATCAATGAACAGATTATCTGGGTGTTTTTGAGATATTGATTGAGGGATAAATATTGCACCCCGGACACTGGGGAGAACTCCCCTGATGACCTTTGGAAGAGCGAAACAAGGTATTTTTTTACATTACTAACTGTGAAACATTCGGCACCAGTTTTGCACACTTTATGTAAAATCTCGCTCTCGTTTGCCATTGACAGCGACAAACCACAACACACAAACCCAAAGCGGGTAACACAAGCACACGCCCTTCTCAAAAATAAGCAGTCATAATCGGCCAGAGCTACAAATGAGATTGCTTCAGATATTTGTTGAGAATTGTTTTGGCCGTCATCTTGAACTCTTACCAGCTGAGAAACTTGCTACTGGAAATAAGGTTTGTGTAACATAATAATGAGGAAAACTCAACATTTGCAAGGAAGTGTTTAAACTTACATGCACAGCAGCATTTTCCCTGCCTAAAGTATTTTCTATTGGAGTGTAATCCATTCCATCTCGAGCATCCCCGATTATAATCGCTCAACCATCGGTGACTGTGCCTTCTGTTGCCTGGGCCCCAAGCTCTGGAATTCCCTCCCTAAACCCCTCTGCTTCCCTTTCCGCCTTCAAGGTGCTCCTTAAAAGCTACCTCTTTGTCCAACTGCCCTAATTTCTCCTTATGCGGCTCAGTGTCAATTTTTGTGCGTGTCTCATAACACACAAAATGCTCCAAAATGATTTGGGTTGGTATAATTCACAGATCACGCCATGATTCAGGGGCTTTGTAAGCTGCACTCTCACTGTCCAGCGATGGTAGGGCAGAGGCACGACGAAAACAGCTGGGAAACCATCTTTCGGGGTTGAAAGCCACCGGACTTTCTATGCTTCTATATATTATCAAAACAAGGCAATGAACTCTTCCAAATGTTTTTTTTAAAAAAAGACGAGATAACATTGCCGGAAGAATACAAGTTACCAGCAGTTCGCTTACTTAGTAAATACTGAATGTTACATCTGTAACTGATGCAACTTTGGACTTTGAAACTTTGTTCAATTTGTATTGATATTTTGTAATGGATTCTAAATGGCTACAATCACTGCTTTTTACATTGAATTACAGCACAGACACAGGCCACTGGGCCCCACCGCTCCGTGCCGGGGTTTATGCCCCGCTCCGTGCCGGGGTTTACGCCCCACCGCTCCGTGCCGGGGTTTACGCCCCACCGCTCCGTGCCGGGGTTTACGCCCCACCGCTCCGTGCCGGGGTTTACGCCCCACCGCTCCGTGCCGGGGTTTACGCCCCACCGCTCCGTGCCGGGGTTTACGCCCCACCGCTCCGTGCCGGGGTTTATGCTCCACACCAGCCCCCTCCACCCCTCACCATCTCCCCCCATCACCCCATCCTTCTATCCCTCTCTCCCCCGTGTGTTTATCCAGCCTCCCCTTAAATACATCGATACTATTCACCTCGACCCCTCCCTGTGGCAGCGAGTTCCACATTCTCACCGCTCTCTGGGTAAAGAAGTTTCTCCTGAATTCCCCGTTGGGTTTATCAGTGACTGTCTGATATTGGTGGCCCCCAGTTCTGGTCTCCCCCACAAGGGGAAACATTCTTGGGCAGAAATTCAGGAACACCAGAAAGCTGGTGCACCTCTGACTTTTTACCTGGTTTTACCGCTGGGATCCATGAGGTGCCCTTCCAATTGATTTTCAGCATTTTTAAATGTTTTAAAAATCGGACCGAGGCTGAATTTGGGTCGGGACCGGGCGTCCGCCGCTGTCATTCAGCGATGACATCACGGCGCGTGTACGTCACCACGCTCGCGCTCCTGTTATCTTCGGCCACTGGGCCACCAGGGAGGGTTTCGGCCGGGCCAGCGGCCTGGCACCCAAGAGGGGCATGTGTGCCAGGCTGCCCAGCCGAACCCGTGGGCACTATCTTGCCGGCCGATCGGGAAGTCGGCCGGCAAAAATAAATACATGGCGGCCGCGGCAGTGGGCCCTCCCCTCGAAGGGCCGCACACACTCCCGATAAGGGGCACCGACACAAAGCTGTCGGGGGCACCGTGTGGCAGGGCAGCGATTTTTTGAGCTGAATTTCGCTGGGTGGATTTTTCAAGTGAGGGGGAGCGGTGGTGCGTGTTCGGATAATGCGCTTGCCGGTGGTCATCAGCATCGGGAAGCCATCGGGTCCAGGCTGAAAAATTCCCGAACTCAAATTGGGTCGGGTTGGCCAGCTGAACACAAAGCGGCAGCCACAGGATTCCACAAGCGGGCAGTGACGGGTCTTTCTGAGACCCTGAATTTCGGCCCCTCTGTATCCACTCTTTCAAAACCTTTGATCATTTTAAAGACCTCTATTAGGTCACCCCATAGCCGCCTTTTCAAGAGAAACAAGCCCCAGCCTGTTCATCCTTTCCAGATAGGTTTTAACCTCAGTCCCGATATCATCCTTGTAAATCTCTGCAGCCTCTCCAGTGCCTTGATATCCTGTTTATAATATGGCGACTAGAACTGTGCGCAGTGCTCCAAGTGTGGTCTAACCCAGGTATACAGAGACCAGAACTGTACGCAGTGCTCCAAGTGTGGTCTAACCCAGATATACAGAGACCAGAACTGTACGCAGTGCTCCAAGTGTGGTCAAACCACGGTATATGGAGACCAGAACTGTGCACAGTGCTCCAAGTGTGGTCTAACCCAGGTATATGGAGACCAGAACTGTGCAGTGCTCCAAGTGTGGTCTAACCCAGGTATATGGAGACCAGAACTGTGCAGTGCTCCAAGTGTGGTCTAACCTAGGTATATGGAGACCAGAACTGTGCACAGTGCTCCAAGTGTGGTCTAACCAAGGTATATGGAGACCAGAACTGTGCACAGTGCTCCAAGTGTGGTCTAACCCAGGTATATGGAGACCAGAACTGTGCACAGTGCTCCCAGTGTGGTCTAACCACGGTTCGATACAGGTTCAGCATAACTTCCCTTCATTTCAATTCAATGCCTCTAGAAACAAACCCAAGTGCTGGGTTTGCTTTGTTATGGTCTTAACCTGTGTTGCTACTTTGTGATGTGTGTATTTATAATCCCAGATCCCTTTGCTCCTCTACCCCATTTAGATTCTTATTTCCCAAGTAATAAGTGACCGCCTTATTTTTCTTACTAAAATGTAATAGCTCATGTAATATCGGTGTTGAAATTCATTTGCCAATTATATGGTCATTCTTCAAGTTTATAATGTCTTTTGTGATTTGTCGCAGTCCCCCCTCAGACTCTCCTAATTTGGCGTTGTCTGAAAATTTAGAAATCCTGCTCTTGATTCCAAAGTCTAAACGGTTAAGGCTGGATTTTAGGCTTGTGTGTTTCCGGGGGCGAAAACGGAGGCGGGGCGGGAAAGCTAGCAGCCGGGAATAAGTCTGCACTTTGGTAAGGAATTTGCCCCATCTGGGCCCTGCGTCAGGGGGCACAGCGCGAAGGGAGGCGTTGTACACGTCGAGGCACAAGGATGGGAAACTCGCAAACTAAAGTGCCGGGCCGCGTGCGCTCCGAGGGGGGGGGGGGCGGGGGCGCCCAGGGGGGGAACCCTTAAAAAAAAAACACTCACAAAGCCACAACACAAATCGCTGTAAAATGTAAAACTAACACTCGCACTTACCTTTACAGCAATTTACTGTCCTCACCGGCGCCGACATGGCTGAACCGCTCCGATCTCCCAGGCGGTCGTTGCGAGTCACGATTCCAGGCATACGAGTCGGGTTCGAGTCAAAACTCGGACGGTGTCGCGTCCAGAGGCGTTGCACACCCGGTGTGGCTCTTCCCGGCCGGTGCTGCTCAGCGCCGTAAAACTGGACCCGAGGATCACCCATAATACAAATTGTGACCAGTGGTGCCAGCACTGATCCTTCTGGGACCCCACGACCCACCTCCTGCCACTGTGAATATGACACCCTTTATACCCCTGCTCTGTCTTGCAGCCAGCTGGCGATCCAGTTTGCTACCTGTCCCCGACTCTGCATGCTCACACCTTATTCATTAGCCTATTATGTGGTACCTTATTGAAGGCCTTTTGGAAATCTAGATATATTACATCGACTGCATCGTCCTTATCTACTCTCCATGCTACCTCTTCAAAGAACTCAATAAGGTTGGTCAACCAAGATTTTCCCTTTTGAAATAAATCCATGTTGACTATTCATTATATTTCTTTCATTTCTGTGCATTGGAAACCTGCAAAACAAGCTCATATGGGCAAGATTGTTTGGGGGGAAGGTTCTGAATAAACATAAGAACATAAGAATTAGGAACAGGGGTAGGCCATCGAGCCCCTCGAGCCTGCTCCGCCATTCAAAAAGATCATGGCTGATCTGGCCGTGGACTCAGCTCCACTTACCCGCCCGCTCCCCATAACCCTTAATTCCCTTATTGGTTAAAAATCTATCTATCTGTGATTTGAATACATTCAATGAGCTAGCCTCAACTGCTTCCTTGGGCAGAGAATTCCACAGATTCACAACCCTCTGGGAGAAGAAATTCCTTCTCAACTCGGTTTTAAATTGGCTCCCCCGTATTTTGAGGCTGTGCCCCCTGGTTCTAGTCTCCCCGACCAGTGGAAACAACCTCTCTGCCTCTATCTTGTCCATCCCTTTCATTATTTTAAATGTTTCTCTAAGATCACCCCTCATCCTTCTGAACTCCAACGAGTAAAGACCCAGTCTACTCAATCTATCATCATAAGGTAACCCCCTCATCTCCGGAATCAGCCTCGTGAATCGTCTCTGTACCCCCTCCAAAACTAGTATATCCTTCCTTAAGTAAGGTGACCAAAACTGCACGCAGTACTCCAGGTGCTGCCTCACCAATACCCTATACAGTTGCAGCAAGACCTCCCTGCTTTTGTACTCCATCCCTCTCGCAATGAAGGCCAACATTCCATTCGCCTTCCTGATTACCTGCTGCACCTGCAAACTTTTTTTTTTGGGGGATTCATGCACAAGGAAAAGGGGCTGCTCCTGAAATTCTGGCTGCACTTCAGTCCCACACTCCTGATCTTTGGGCACCCTGTGCGGAGGGGAGCGGGTAGGTCCGAGGGCCTCCTCGTAGGAATGCTCCTGGACACGGCCAAGGGTGCCATCAGCCGGTCCAGGCAGCGGGCGGTCGAGGGGGTCGTTCAGCCAGACTGCCTGCCTCTCTTCCGCTCTTACATCCGGTCCAGGGTGTCCCTGGAGATGGAGCACGCGGTGTCCACCGGTACGCGCGCGGCCTTCCGCGAGAGGTGGGCACCGGAGGGACTGGAGTGCATCATCACCCCCGGCAACCAAATTTTAATTTGATTTTATGTTTTTTAAGTTAATTTGTTTTAATTGCCGGTGCTTTTAGTGTCCCCCTCCCCTTTTATAGGGGGCACTTGGAAAAAAAAATGTTTTTGTGCCAAAAAAAAAAAGCCTTGTAAATGGTTGATGTTTCCCCCAGATCCGGGGGGGGGGGGGGCACGGTTTAATGTTTAGTTTACTCCCAAAAAGAGTTTCATGCACAAGGACCCCCAGGTCCCTCTGCACCGCAGCATGTTGTAATTTCTCCCCATTCAAATAATATTCCCTTTTACTGTTTTTTTCCCCCAAGGTGGATGACCTCACATTTTCCGACAGTGTATTCCATCTACCAAACCTTAGCCCATTCGCTTAACCTATCCAAATCTCTTTGCAGCCTCTCTGTGTCCTCTACACAACCTGCTTTCCCACTAATCTTTGTGTCATCTGCAAATTTTGTTACACTACACTCTGTCCCCTCTTCCAGGTCATCTATGTATATTGTAAACAGTTGTGGTCCCAGCACCAATCCCTGTGGCACACCACTAACCACCGATTTCCAACCTGAAAAGGACCCATTTATCCCGACTCTCTGCTTTCTGTTAGCCAGCCAATTCTCTATCCATGCTAATACATTTCCTCTGACTCCGCGTACCTTTATCTTCTGCAGTAACCTTTTGTGTGGCACCTTATCGAATGCCTTTTGGAAATCTAAATACACCACATCCATCGGTACAGCTCTATCCACCATGCTCGTTATATCCTCAAAGAATTCCAGTAAATTAGTTAAACATGATTTCCCCTTCATGAATCCATGTTGCGTCTGCTTGACTGCACTATTCCTATCTAGATGTCCCGCTATTTCTTCCTTAATGATAGCTTCAAGCATTTTCCCCACTACAGATGTTAAACTAACCGACCTATAGTTACTTGCCTTTTGTCTGCCCCCTTTTTTTTTTTTTAAACAGAGGCGTTACATTAGCTGCTTTCCAATCCGATGGTACCTCCCCAGAGTCCAGAGAATTTTGGTAGATTATAACGAATGCATCTGCTATAACTTCCGCCATCTCTTTTAATACCCTGGGATGCATTTCATCAGGACCAGGGGACTTGTCTACCTCGAGTCCCATTAGCCTCTCCAGCACTACCCCCCTAGTGATAGTGATTGTCTCAAGGTCCTCCCTTCCCACATTCCCGTGACCAGCAATTTTTGGCATGGTTTTTGTGTCTTCCACTGTGAAGACGGAAGCAAAATGATTGTTTAAGGTCTCAGCCATTTCCACATTTCCCATTATTAAATCCCCCTTCTCATCTTCTAAGGGACCAACATTTACTTTAGTCACGCTCTTCCATTTTATATATCGGTAAAAGCTTTTACTATCAGTTTTTATGTTTTGCGCAAGTTTACTTTCGTAATCATCTTTCCTTTCTTTATTGCTTTCTTAGTCATTCTTTGCTGTCATTTAAAATTTTCCCAATCTTCTAGTTTCCCGCTAACCTTGGCCACCTTATACGCCTTGGTTTTTAATTTGATACTCTCCTTTATTTCCTTGGTTATCCACGGCTGGTTATCCCTTCTCTTACCGCCCTTCTTTTTCACTGGAATATATTTTTGTCGAGCACTATGAAAGAGTTCCTTAAAAGTCCTCCACTGTTCCTCAATTGTGCCACCGTTTAGTCTGTGTTCCCAGTCTACTTTAGCCAACTCTGCCCTCATCCCACTGTAGTCCCCTTTGTTTAAGCATAGTACACTCGTTTGAGACACTACTTCCTCACCCTCAATCTGTATTACAAACCCTGGCTGATCACTCCAAGGTCTGGGACTCGGTGTTGAGCCAACATTGTGCTGTTTATTTCTCTCACATACATTTACCACGGACAGATTTACCCGGTCAGTGATGTTATTAGGTGATCCCACCCCACAGCACTACTTACAATTGTATCCCAGAACCCTAGGCTACGCGGTTATTCTCATACTCATGTTCAACTCCCTCCACGACCTCACTCACATCTCTGTAAACTCCGCCAAACCTACGAACCCTCCGCGATCTCGGCCTTCCTCCAACTCTGGCCTCTGGTGAATCCTCTACCCCCACCATTGGCGGCCGTGCCTTCAGCTGCCTGGGCCCCAAGCTCTGGAATTCCCTCCCTAAACCTCTCCGCCTTTAAGATGCTCCTTAAAACCTACCTCTGGGACCAAGCTTTTGGCCGCCTGCCCTAACATCCCAAGTGTCAAATTTTGTCTTAGCAGGGGGGTCAACAACCAGGGGGCATGGATTTAAAGTAATTGAGGGGAGGTTTAGAGGGGATTTGAGGGGAAAATTCTTCACCCAGAGGGTGGTGGGGGTCTGGGAAGGAACTCACTGCCTGAAAGGGTGGTAGAGGCAGAAACCCTCACCACATTTAAAAAGTATTTTTGGATGTGCACTTGAAGTGCTGTAACCTACAGGGCTACGGACCAAGAGCGGGAAAGTGGGATTAGGCTTGGTAGCTCTTGGTCAGCCGGCACGGACACGATGGGCCGAAATGGCCTCCTTCCGTGTTGAAAATTTCTATGGTTCTATGTTTTTCTTTACAAAAGAGTCACTGTTGAAGTGTTACATAAATGCAAGTTGTTGCTGTGGGCTATAGATCTCCCTCGGCTCAGCATGGATGCCACTCCATCATCACATGGCCCGAGGTGCACATTGGGAGCAGCCGTTTCTCCTCGCTCTCCTTGGGAATGGACTGCACGCCAACAGCAAGATGTTCCTCTTCCCCTGGCAGGTGAGACATGAGCTCACTGCACGACTCACCCAATTAAAACTTAAGCTCTCTGGGAACCCAACAGCAGACAAACGGGAAGAATTAAATCATTTTATTTACACAAATAAACCACAGCGCCCCACGTTAGGAGGGGGAGGAACAAGGAGAGAGAGAAACGCTGCAGGGCTAACGTGGTCGTGCTCCAACAAGTACTTGGCAGCGGGCAAATGAAGCACCGGTTTGATTTCAAATGAAATCTCAGCGCCCGGCTCAGGGAGCAAAATGGGCGTCAGCAAGATGTGTCTGGTTGTGTTCTGTGTGACTCTGGTATTTGCCAACATTCTGGACCGTAGACACCAGGGTCCACAGACCTCGGGAGGATTAGATCTTCACCACTTGGGCGGCCACGCAGGGAGTTTGGCGGTCCGTCTCCTCGCCCGTCCGTTTGCGCACAAACAGGCGCCCGTAGGTCCCACCAACCTGACCCTTGGTTAACCTCCCGGGGTTGAGGCAGATGCAGCCCAGAACGTCCTGGTGTTGGATAAAGCACAAGGGTGACCCGGCAGGGATTAAACACAGTGCGTTTCTCAGTTAGCTCCTCCTGCCAGCCCCAGCGTATCCATGCATCCCCACGGCTAGCATTCCCCTTCCTTCCTTCCTCCAGCTCGGGCAAACACAACACTGAAACCCCCTGGCAAAACGTTGCCATTCTTGGCGCGAGTTCCAGCCTCTGCCCAGGCAACCAGACCCACGCTAGCGCTGTACCTATCGGCTGCTCCTCCACCGGCGGCTGCTGATGTTCAAACACGTCTTATGCGTACAGAGGCAAAAGATTCCGATTCTCTGCCAATGGGCCACACGCGCATCTGTGCACAAGTTTACAAAGGCAGCGGCTGGGAGTGAAGTCTTGCTGGGCGTGGTTACAGTTCTGTGGGTTCATCATGGGGTACGGTTACAGAGGCACCCATAAACATCCGCGCCCCACCCCCGGGGCTCAGTGGGTTGCACTCTCGCCTCCAAGTCAGATGCCTTCAAGCCCCACTCGAGAGATTTGAGCACAAAAAAAATCCAGGCGGACACTCCCTGTGCAGTGCTGAGGGAGCGCCGCACTGTCGGAGGGGCAGTGCTGAGGGAGCGTCGCACTGTCGGAGGGGCAGTGCTGAGGGAGCGCCGCACTGTCGGAGGGGCAGTGCTGAGGGAGCGCCGCACTGTCGGAAATGCCGTCTTTCGGATGAGGCGTTAAACCCGAGGCCCTGTGATCTTATCAAAACTTACAAGATAATGAGAGGGCTCGACAAGGTGGATGCAGAGAGGATGTTTTCCCTTCGTGGGGGAAGCTTGATCTAGGGGGCACAGTCTCAGAATAATGGACCGCCCAGTTATAACTGAGATGAGGAGGAATTTTTTCTCTCAGAGGGTCGTGAATCTGTGGAATTCTCTGCCCCAGAGAGCTGTGGAGGCCGGGACATTGAATATATTCAAGGCTGAGATCGATAGATTCTTGAACTATAGGGGTGTCAAGGGTTATGGGGAGCGGGCGGGGAAGTGGAGTTAAGGCCAAGATCAGATGAGCTATGATCTCATTGAATGGCGGAGCAGGCTCGAGGGGCCGAATGGTCTACTCTTAGTTCTTACGTCTGCCCTCTCTGGTGGCACCATAAGCTCTCTCAGCCACTACTGAAAGAGAGAATGCTCCAGTGGGACCTTGCTATGCGCTAATTGGCTGCTGCGTTTCCTACATTGCAACCATGCACTACAAAAAGCACTTGATTGGTTGTAAAGCGCTTTGGGACGTTCGTAGGTGGTTAAGGCGCTATAGAAATGCAAGTCTTTCTTTCTTTTATGAGACATTTTGACAGGAACGAGCAGATCTCCCATGGCACTGGGGTCTGAAGCACAGTTTTGATGTTTACCTGCGAGACCGTTCTGTGCCTGTGAGGCCACTGCTTTAAACAGGCACAGCCGGCTTACGGCAACTGCCGAGATTAATCGGAGGGCGGCAGTAATTGGTTGTAAACCTCTGGTGCAAGCTGAGGGCCACCTGAACACAACTTGTAAAACCCCCACGCCCGTCAACGGCCCCTAATGCCGCCACCCCCCCACCTCCGTTTCCAGCCATCCGATAATCCAGCAATCTCCCGGCGGGACTAAGGGCAAAGTCACGCTGTGTACTCTGGGCTGAGCCTGACAAATTCATGTCGCGCAGGGCCCCGCCAACCGACAGAAGGAAATCGGGCTGGATTTGAACTCTGGAGGCAAAAAGTCAGCGTCTAACCAATTCTACCCCTTCCTGTTTTTTATTTAAATTTTAGCTGCAGTTATAAACATCAAACTGCCCCATTAGTCATGACCACACAGAGAGCAGTCATACAACGACAGTCACAGGCTATGCAGGCAGTTGTTGCTCACCTTAATGAAATAGCGCAGCTCCGAAGGCACGATTAAAACGTCGGGGGTGATGGGGACCTGCGCGTGCAGCTGGAAGCTCTCGTAGTCTATGTTCATCTCTTCCGCAGGTGGGTAGAGAGGGTAGTAACTGCGGAAAGGGGAGTGAGGGGGGGGAGAAAAGGAGCAGATGGTTATCAGCCAAATATCCCGCATCTGTCGCTTAACACAAATTCAAGCTCCCTCACCGGGTGAGTCGGCAAATGCAGCCCCAGGTTTATCATCGTCATCACAGGCAGTCCCTCGGAATTGAGGAAGACTTGCTTCCACTCCTAGAATGAGTCCTTAGGTGGCTGAACAGTCCAATATGGGAGCCACAGTCCCCGTCACAGGTGGGACAGACAGTGGTTGAGGGAAGGGGAGGGTGGGACTGGTTTGCCGCACGCTCCTTCCGCTGCCTGCGCTTGGTCTCTGCACGCTCTCGGCGACGAGACTCGAGGTGCTCAGCGCCCTCCCGGATGCACTTCCTCCACTTAGGGCGGTCTGGTCTTTGGGCCCAGGGACTCCCAGGTGTCGGTGGGGATGTTGCACTTTATCAGGGAGGCTTTGAGGATGTCCTTGTAACGTTTCCTCTGCCCAGCTGAGGCTCGTTCACCATGAAGGAGTTCCGAGTAGAGCGCTTGGCTTTGGGAGTCTCGTGTCTGGCATGCGGACAATGTGGCCCTGCCCAGCGGAGCTGATCAAGTGTGGTCAGTGCTTCAATACTGGAGATGTTCATCACCAAGGCACTGAGACCGGAAGGTGTGAGGTACAATCTCCAGCCTCTCTCTTTATTTGAGCAATAAGGGGGTGAAGGATTATGAGGAGCGGGTGGGGAAGTGGAGCTGAAGCCAGGATCAGCTCAGCCATGATCGTATTGAATGGCGGAGCAGGCTCGAGGGGCCAAATGGCCGACTCCTGCTCCCATTTCTTATGTTCACTCTCAGGGATGTGGGCGTCGCTGGCAAGGCCGGCATTTATTGCCGATCCCTAATTGCCCCAAGAAGGTGGTGGTGAACCGCTGCAGTCCGTGTGGTGAAGGTGCTCCCACAGTGCTGTTAGGGAGGGAGTTCCAGGATTGTGACCCAGCGACGATGAAGGAACGGCCGATATATTTTCAAGTCAGGACAGTGTGTGAGACTTGCAGCTGGCGGTGTTCCGGTGTGCCTGCGTGGAGTTAGACATTCTCCAGCAAGGCTGAATGTGCGGCAGTAGCAGTAAGATCTGCGGCGAAAGACTGAAGGTCCAGTCAGCCCCTCCGAACCTTCGGCAAATCACAGAGGGGTGGGGAGGAAGGCAAAGGCCATCTCATCAGGGCTCCACTGTGCTGGAACGGAGATCGTTGCATTTTTACCGACAGAGCCACAGCTCCCTTTGGCCTGTAGATTCAGCCATGGAGAGAGTGGAGGGGCACAAGGTCCCCGCTCCCAACAGCCTGGGACCCTGCAATGGATGTGTGCGGGGACAGGAGGGGCCCACACTCGAGGTCCAGGTTCACACATCAATACCGGAGGGCAGCGAGGTCTGCAATCCCAACAGCAGTCAGTGCTTTCGGGGCGAAGCGGAGGGGTGGGGAGAAGAGGCTAAAAACGATTCTCTCACCTTCTCTGGGTCAGGATGTGCTTGAGGATTCTTGTAAAGCGGTCAGATCCGCCGGGAGGGCTGGAGATGGAAAGATGCACAAAGTCAGCGGGGTAAGTGAGTCACTGGCTCCACATGTTTATAAACACAAAGACCACAACATAACCTCACACACAAACAATAAATGCGAGGGCCAGGAATGACATCGCAGCACCAGCAGCAGTCGGGGCTAGCTCTCGGATGGAGCCGACAACTCGAATCCCATTTCCTGCGTCCTTTCTTATCAAACACACACACAATTCCCTTTGAAGTGATGGTTACAGTCTCTGCCTCCGCAGCCACTTGTGAAACATTCCATGTAATAGACCTCTGTGTGAAAAATATTCTAACGTTCCCCCATTATTGTGCTAATGAAGAGTCCATGGCCATTGGTACCATTCTGTCAAAAAACCTTTCCAAAGTCGTGAAAGTCTCCATTAGTTCCCCCGTAACCTTCTCCAAACTCAGCTGCCCCGTGTCCTAACTCGCACCGAGTCCCCGCTCAACCATCACCCCCTGTGCTCGCTGCCCCGTGTCCTAACTCGCACCCAGTCCCGTTCACCCATCACCCCCTGTCCTAACTCACACAGAGTCCCGCTCACCCATCACCCCCTGTGCTCGCTGCCCCCGTGTCCTAACTCGCACCCAGTCCCGCTCACCCATCACCCCCGTGCTCACTGCCCCGTGTCCTAACTCGCACCGAGTCCCGCTCACCCATCACCCCCTGTGCTCGCTGCCCCGTGTCCTAACTCGCACCGAGTCCCGCTCACCCATCACCCCCTGTGCTCACTGCCCCATGTCCTAACTCGCACCCAGTCCCGCTCACCCATCACCCCCTGTGCTCGCTGCCCCCGTGTCCTAACTCGCACCGAGTCCCGCTCACCCATCACCCCCTGTGCTCACTGACCTACATTGGCTCCTCCCCCCCCACCCCCGAGATGTCTGCACTCCTCTAATTCTGCCCGCCTGAGCATCCCTCATTATAATCGCTCCATCGGTGGCCGTGCCTTCTTTTGCCGGGGCCCCAAGCTCTGGAACTCCCTCCCTAAACCTCTCCGCCTCTCTACCCCGCTTACCTCCTTCAAGACGCTTCTTAAAACCTACCTCTTTGACCCAGCCTTTGGTCGCCTGCGCTAATTTCTCCTGATGCGGCTCGGTGTCAAATTTTTTGTCTCATAACACTCCTGTGAAGCGCCTGGGAACGTTTCACTACATTAAAGGCGCTATATCAATACAGGTTGTTGTTTTCTCTTACAATCTTAAAAACCTCCATTTTTTTCAAGACTTTTTTCATTTCTACAATCTCCGTACCCATTGTGTGCTGGCTGCTGTATGTGGCAACAGTCACACTGCGCAGAACTTCCCCTTCCAATATTTTCCCAAATTCAGTTACACTGTCCAATTGAGGCGCTGACCAAATACGCAACCTGCAAGGAGAAAGTCTGGAACTTCATCTGCGTAGGAGAAAGGGCGAGCAAACAGGCAGAGTGGAACGGTGAAGGGTGCAAGGGAAATAATAGCTCAGTACACACGTGACTCATTCTCTGTGTATCTGTGAGCGCTGAGAGACGTCTGCCCAGTCCCTCTCCCCCCTTGCCCCCCCGTCTCCCTGCCCAGGTCCCTCTCCCCCTTTCCCCTGCCCCATCACCCTTGTCCGTCTCCCCCCTGCCCCTCCACACAGAGGTACAGAAAGAAACATATGCCCAGGGCCAACAAACTGCTGATGGAGTCGGAGGGGCCGTCTTTCGGATGAGACAGGACACTGAGGCTCTGTACACAGACGCCAGTGGTTCAGTGGACACTAAGGATCCCGTGGCACTAGTGGAAGAGCTGGGATTTCTCCCGATGTTCAGGCGGCTACTGCTCCGTCAACAACAGCACGAGACGACCTGCTCATTGATCTCACTGCTGATTGTGGTATCTTACTGTGCCACATTTTCCTACATTACACAAAGTCTACGGCCCAGAAACAGGCCATTGGGTCCCACTGCTCCTAGCCGGGGTTTATGTCCCACCGCTCCGTGCCGGGGTTTATGCCCCACCGCTCCGTGCCGGGGTTTATTCCCCACACCATCCCCCTCCCACCCCTCTCCACCTCCCACCCCATCCTTCTATTCCTCTCTCCCCCGTGTGTTTATCCAGCTTCCCCTTAAATACATCGATACTATTCACCTCAACCCCTCCCTGTGGCAGCGAGTTCCACATTCTCACCGCTCTCGGGGTAAAGGAGTTTCTCCTGAATTCCCCACTGGGTTTATCAGTGACTGTCTGATATTGGTGGCCCCTAGTTCTGGTCTCCCCCAAAAGGGGAAACATCTCTACGTCTACCCTCTCGAAACCCCTGCATAATATTAAAGACCTCCATTGGGTCCCAGCCGGTTTAGTCTTTCTACATAGCAGTCACTGCACTCCAAACACATGAAGTGGATTGTGAAGTGCCTTGAGATCTTTAGGAGAGGCCGGATAGGATACTGTGCTTCCAGCTTAACCGCAGGGCTCACTGCAATCCGACACTAACCTACTTCGTTGCAACAAGTCTACGGGGCGCTTTACTTTTAAACAGCTGGGTTTACGTTCATGTCGGAGACACTTGGTGCGAGGAAGAGCAAAGCCAGGACTTGTTCATTGTGTGCCTAATGGATCCAACAGAGCCAAGGCTTTGTAACTGGAGGCAGCCCCAAGTATTCAGCCTGTCCCCAGCCCAGATACAGGAAGCAACTGCTGGAGAATGGATGGAGGCCGCCTCGCCAGGAATAGCTATTCGGGAAGTTTGTTACTGGAGATAGCACATGCCAGAAATGTCAATAGCACAGCACGGGTTGCTGGAATGTGACAGGGACTTCCTTCTCCCACAAGCGGATTATTCCAGCACACACTGCAGCATTCCAGCTGTGCAAGGGAGACAGGAAAACGACATGTCTCACTTTCCTGACCAGCGCAGAGGTGGAATTACACAGCTGGCCCTGGGTAACGGGGCGTTACTCCTCCATGCAGACCACAGGATCCCAGGCTCTATTCCTGTTTGCTGTGACCGAGCAGATCTCAGCCAAGGCAGCTGGATGGAAGGAGGGAGGGGAAGAGAGAGAGGATTTAGTCAGGGTTGCCGAGGATTGAAGTCAGATGTGGCTCAGTGGGGAACATTAGTCAGAAGGTCACGTGTTCAAGCCCCACTCCAGACACTTTACAGGCACTGAAAATACAGGCCAAAGCTCCCAGGGGCGGTGCTGAGGGAGCGCCGTACTGTCGGAGGGGCGGTGCTGAGGGAGCGCCGCACTGTCGGAGGGGCAGTACTGAGGGAGCGCCGCACTGTCGGAGGGGCGGTGCTGAGGGAGCGCCGCACTGTCGGAGGGGCGGTGCTGAGGGAGCGCCGCACTGTCGGAGGGGCGGTACTGAGGGAGCGCCGCACTGTCGGAGGGGCGGTGTGGAGGGAGCGCCGCACTGTCGGAGGGGCGGTACTGAGGGAGCGCCGCACTGTCGGAGGGGCAGTACTGAGGGAGCACCGCACTGTCGGAGGGGCGGTACTGAGGGAGCACCGCACTGTCGGAGGGGCGGTACTGAGGGAGCGCCGCACTGTCGGAGGGGCAGTACTGAGGGAGTGCTGCACTGTCGGAGGGGCAGTACTGAGGGAGTGCCGCACTGTCGGAGGGGCGGTGCTGAGGGAGCGCCGCACTGTCGGAGGGGCGGTGCTGAGGGAGCGCCGCACTGTCGGTGCTGAGGGAGCGCCGCACTGTCGGAGGGGCGGTCTTTTGGATGAGACGTTAAACCGAGGCCTCGCCTGCCCTCAGGTAAAAGGTCCCATGGCCACTATTTCTCTTTTTTCCCCTACCAATATTTATCCCTGAATCGACATCACTAAAATCGGATCATCACGCTGTGGGATCTTGCTGTGCGCAAATGGCTGCATTTCTACAGGTCCTTTTATGATTCTCGGATATCCCAAAGCGCTTCACATTTTTGAATCGGGGTCACTGTTGTAATGTGGGAAACGCCAATTTGCGCACAGCAAGCTCCCACACACAGCGATGTGATAATGACCCAGATCATCTGTTTTTGTGATGTAGGTTGAGGGATAAATATTGGCCCCAGGACACCAGGGAGAACTCCGTTCTGCCTGCTCTTCTTCCATGAGGGCGATTCAGTATTCCTTAAAGGAAGGGTTCGAAAGGTGGAGGGAGAGGGGGAGTGGTTTGAATCTCTCAGGCGCTCTGCACGATTTTATTGTCTTTTCTCCCTTCAGTTTCCCCTCCAGAATTGCTTTCCATTTAGGTGAACAGAATACACCCCTCCCCCCCCCCCCCACCCGACAGAAGGGAAATTAAGGGTCTGCAGGGAGACCAGTTGCCAGTGGGTCGAGAGCTGTTAATCCAGGGTCAGTCCCTTACTGCATGGTGTTTCTCTGTGGGATTATATTAATAGTTTCCTTCGGGGACTGGTCAGTTCAGAAATAGCTTCCTTGGCTTCCTGCTCCCCCTCCCTCGTAGCCTGACCTCTGGCGTGTGAGTACTGGAGAAAAGGAAAGTGTTCTCCCGAGCTACAGGGACCAGTGAGCCTCGGGAGCGAGTTCGCCGATCTCTGCCACGGCAATAAGGGCGTCACGAGCAGCGTTCGTGTCCTTTGGCTTCGGGCCGAGCGGCGGGCAGAGGCAAACTGGGAGTTGGGAGCCCCCGGCGGGCCTGGGTTAGGGGAAACCAACCAGCCCAGACTGCTGTTACTGTTAACAAAGAGAGATGATCTGGTCATTATCACATTGCTGTTTGTGGGAGCTTGCTGTGCGCAATTTGGCTGCCGCGTTTCACACATTACAACAGTGACCACACTCAAAGTACTTCATTGGCTGAAAAGCGCTTTGAGATGCCCGGTGATCATGAAATAAATGCAAGTCTTTCTTTCTTACCGGCCACTGTCCAGTGACCCCATTCCGGTAAGGTGCCATCGGGCAAGGATAGACTCAGCTCTGATGGTGTCCTGGCTCCAGATGTGTCACTTCTTGGTGTCAAAGTATTAAAGAGAGAGAGAGAGAGAGAGAGAGAGGAGAGGAGAGAGTGCAAAGGTCTCAGTCTTTTCTTGCATCAGCCAATTGCAGATCGAACTGGAGCGGAGGTTTACAAGCATTGGGCATAAGCTCTCCAACAATTAACCCGTAACTGACCCCTCAGGCCCACTGCCTCACAGCACAGCACCCTTAAAGGCAGCTGAACACGATCACATAATGAGGAGGGGGTAGGACCCTCGAGCCTGCTCCGCCATCCAATGAGATCGCGGCTGATCAACCTCAACTCCACTTTCCCGCCCGATCCCTCGATTCCCCTCGAGTCCAAAAATCTCTCGATCTCGGCCTTGAAGACTGAGCCTCCACAGCCCTCTGGGGCAGAGAATTCCAAAGATTCACCCCCGCCCCCACGTGAAGAAATCCCTCCTCATCTCAGTCCTAAATAGCCGAGCCCTTATCCTGAGACTGTGAGCCCTGGTTCTAGACTCCCCAGCCCCGGGGGGAAACACCCTCCCTGCATCTACCCTGTCAAGCCCTGTAAGTATTGTGTGTGTTTCAATGGGATCACCTCTCATTCTTCTAAACTCCAGAGAATTTCGGCCCAGTCTGCTCAATCTCTCCTCATAGGACAATCCCCCCCATCCCAGGAATCAGTCTGGTGAACCTTCGCTGCACTCCCTCTATGGCAAGTATATCCTTCCTTAGGTAAGGAGACCCAAACTGTGCACAATACTCCAGGGTGTGGTCTCACCAGGGCCCTGTATAACTGCAGTAAGACATCTTTACTCTTATACTCAAATCCTCCTGTAATAAAGGCCAACATACCATTTAAGAACTTAAGAAATAGGAGGAGTCGGCCATACGGCCCCTCGAGCCTGCTCCGCCATTCAATAAGATCATGGCTGATCCGATCATGGACTCAGCTCCACTTCCCTGCCCGCTCCCCATAACCCTTCACTCCCTTATCACTCAAATCTGTCGATCTCCACCTTAAATATATTCAATGACCCAGCCTCCACAGCTCTCTGGGGCAGAGAATTCCAAGATTTACAACCCTCAGAGAGAAGAAATTCCTCATCTCCGTTTTAAATGGGCGAACCCTTATTCTGAAACTATGCCCCCTATTTCTAGTCTCCCCCACGAGAGGAAACATCCTCTCTGCATCCACCTTGTCAAGCCACCTCAGTATCTTATACGTTTCGATAAGATCACCTCTCATTCTTTGAAACTCCAATGTGTACAGGCCCAACCTGCTCAACCTTTCTTCATAAGATAGCCCCTTCATCTCAGGAATCAACCGAGTGAACCTTCTCTGAACTGCCTCCTAAGCAAGTATATCCTTCCTTTAATAAGGAGACCAAAACTGTACGCAATACTCCAAGTATGGTCTCACCAATACCCTGTACAGTTGTAGCAAGACTTCCCTGCTTTTATACTCCATCCCTATTTGCTTTACCAACAGCTTGCTAACATTCTGAATACCAACATTTCCCAGTCTCTCATCGTTTAAAAAAAAAAGTGTCGCAGATGTGGGAGGTCAGCGATCAGACTTAGGTGCCTCTCTCGTACATCCCCCACTCGCTGACCCCCCCACAACAGCCCGTGAACCCGGGCCGCAGACTACGCACCAACTTTTGGCAGTGTTGTTTTAATGGCGAGAGGATGATCCCGCTGCTCGTTTCTGCTTTCTCTCAGCAGTATTAAACGGTCAACAGCAGGCTGGAAGCAAACAAGTGTGCTCAACAGCCCAAGGGTTTGGTTAATGCAATTTATTTACCGCACTCACTCATAACACCATCAATTCTAAGCTCAATGCAAACACTGCAAAGGGCAGGCTGGAGCTGGCAGGGACCCAACATTCGTCATGTTGTGTTTGCAGTCCAGCCCTTTCTGCATCTGTTTTGTATCAGATTCCTGTTACTTTCCTACTTATTTTTGCTAATTTAAGGCAGCAGAACAGTTTGACATTGCAGTGTCAGCGATGTTCGACAAATACTGGACAGCAGCAAACGAGGCAAAATGTCAACAATGTGGTTCGGGAACAGTCGAGCTGGCGAACTCGAATATTTCCAAACCCAAGCCATTTGAGCCTTCTGCTGCCTCCCTGGGTGAAAGTGCAGGCTGCGTGACACGCAGGCTGAGTCACGCGGTTGGGCAGCGCACACCACATGGCCCCAGGTTCAGTCCCCGGTCAATGCCGAGTTAGCTCACGTCAGCCACGGTGCCAATCGATGTCTGCACCCCTACACTGGGACTGGGACAGGGGCTGCTCGGGCCACCAGGTGTGACCCGCACCAATTCACCGCCTGGGCACACCCGCACACCAACAGCCGATTGGGCAAGGCACTGGAGGCAGCTGTAACACTGTAACCACAGAGACAGCACCTTCAGGAGAGCCAGAGAGAAATTGGAAGGTGAACAGGAGAATAAAACCTCCCTGTCTGGTAAAGACTAGGACAGCAGATCTCTCCCAGTGAATTGATTGTTGCAATCTAATCTGAGGAATTTAGATGGTGTCCTCTCAA
This sequence comes from Pristiophorus japonicus, assembly GCF_044704955.1. Classification (NCBI taxonomy): domain Eukaryota; kingdom Metazoa; phylum Chordata; class Chondrichthyes; family Pristiophoridae; genus Pristiophorus; species Pristiophorus japonicus. Next base: position 1,813,015 of record NC_092003.1, read on the forward strand.
TTGGATTACTGCCCTGCAATGTATTTATACTGACTTGTTTACTCCTCTCCAAATTGACCTTCTGAAGATTAAAGACTTGCATTTCCACAGCGCCTTCCACGACCACCGGACGTCCCAAAGTGCTTTACAGCCAATGAAGTACTTTTATGAAGTGTGCTCACTGTTGTAATGTACAAAACGTGGCAGACATTTGTGCACAGCAAGCTCCCACACACAACAATGTGATAATGACCCAGATCATCTGTTTTTTTGTTATGTTGATTGAGGGATAAATATTGGCCCCAGGACACCGGGGAGAACTCCCCTGCTCTTCTTCCAAATAGTGCCAAGGGATCTTTTACATCCACCTGAGGGGGCAGACGGGGCCTCGGTTTAAAGTCTCATCCGAAAGACAGCACCTCCGACAATGCGGCGCTCCCTCAGTACTGCCCCTCCGACAGTGCGGCGCTCCCTCAGTACTGCCCCTCCGACAGTGCGGCGCTCCCTCAGTACTGCCCCTCTGACAGTGCGGCGCTCCCTCAGTACTGCCCCTCCGACAGTGCGGCGCTCCCTCAGTACTGCTCCTCCGACAGTGCGGCGCTCCCTCAGTACTGCCCCTCCGACAGTGCGGCGCTCCCTCAGTACTGCCCCTCCGACAGTGCGGCGCTCCCTCAGTACTGCTCCTCCGACAGTGCGGCGCTCCCTCAGTACTGCTCCTCCGACAGTGCGGCGCTCCCTCAGTACTGCCCCTCCGACAGTGCGGCGCTCCCTCAGTACTGCCCCTCCGACAGTGCGGCGCTCCCTCAGTACTGCCCCTCCGACAGCGCGGCACTCCCTCAGTACTGCCCCTCCGACAGCGCGGCGCTCCCTCAGTACTGCCCCTCCGACAGTGCGGCGCTCCCTCAGTACTGCCCCTCCGACAGTGCGGCCCTCCCTCAGTACTGCTCCTCCGACAGCGCGGCACTCCCTCAGTACTGCCCCTCCGACAGCGCGGCGCTCCCTCAGCACTGCACTGGGAGTGTCAGCCTAGATTTTTGTGCAAGTCCCTGGAGTGAGAAGGGGGCACGAGGCAAGAAATGTGAGCGAGAAGCAGTTACCTAACAGAAGCTCACTGACAGATTAAACCTCACTGTCTCGACATTCTTCACATACTTTAGATTTTAAAAGAATTACTATATCTGGACCCGTTGCTCTCCCTCAAGATATCAGCATGATGGATGCTAATTTATTTGTTTAAAAAAATTAATCCAGCCCCTGGTGACACAACTGACAAGGTTTATAAAGGATAAACTGAACAGCAGTCCGGCACAGCACCAATAAAGCAGATATTAACCAGCTGCGATATCCAAGTAGTATCTCCAAACAAATGAAGAGGAGACGGGATACAGGAATGTGGTAAACAGGAGAGGGATGTGCAGCCGCAGTGCCCTACAGTACGAGCACCGGGCTCGGAAAATACAACTGCCAAAATGGCACCTTCCCCAAACACACTCTTGCCAATTTTGGTTTAATAACTTTCATAAGTTACCCAGATGTGAGAGAGAGAGGGGAGGAAGAGAGAGACAGGGGGGAAGAGGGAGAAGGGGAGGGAGGCGACAGAGAGGGGGGGGAGGGAGGCGACAGAGAGGGGGGGAGGGAGGCGACAGAGAGGGGGGGGAGGGAGGCGACAGAGGGGGGGGAGGGAGGCGACAGAGAGGGGGGGGAGGGAGGCGACAGAGAGGGGGGGGGGAGGCGACAGAGAGGGGGGGGGGAGGCGACAGAGAGGGGGGGGGGGAGGCGACAGAGAGGGGGGGGGAGGCGACAGAGAGGGGGGGGAGGCGACAGAGAGGGGGGGAGGCGACAGAGAGGGGGGGGAGGCGACAGAGAGGGGGGGGGAGGGAGGCGACAGAGAGGGGGGGGAGGCGACAGAGAGGGGGGGGAGGCGACAGAGAGGGGGGGGGGAGGGAGGCGACAGAGAGGGGGGGGGGAGGGAGGCGACAGAGAGGGGGGGAGGCGACAGAGAAGTGTGGGGGCGCCGCACCGTCGGAGATGACTTTTTTCGGATGAGACATTAAACCGAGACCCTGTCTGCTCTCTCGGGTGGATGTAAAAGATCCCATGGCACAATTTCGAGGAAGAGCAGGGAGTTCTCCCCGGTGTCCTGGGGCCAATATTCATTCCTCAATCAACATCACTAAACAGATGATCTGGGTCATTATCACATCGCTGTGTGTGGGAGCTTGCTGTGCGCTAATTGGCGTTTCCCACATTACAACAGTGACCACACTCCAAAAGTACTTCATTGGCTGTAAAGCACTTTGAGGGATCCAGTGGTCGTGAAAGGCGCTATATAAATCCAAGTTTTTCTTTATGTATTTCTTTGTTTATTCTAATACACACACACACCTATATATTATTACATTTCTGCCCATAGGGGTCCGCAATCCTTATTTTCTTTAGTCACGATGCTGTGCCATATTAAATTGTGATGTTAACAGTTCCCATCTGTTTTGCAATGTCAAGCGTCACGATGCAGCTGCTGGTTCCCACCACTAGGTGTCCCCG
>NC_092003.1:1815737-1840737 GCF_044704955.1 Pristiophorus japonicus
CAGACAGGAGAGAGAGACAGGAGAGAGAGGGAGGACATATTTGTAGCTTAAGATGAACAAGAGCTCAAAAGATGTTGAATTAGGAGTTCTGGCCACACTGCCAAGGCTAATAAAATGTTTTACAGGGTAGATGCAGGGAAGGTGTTTCCCCCAGGCTGGGAAGTCTAGAACCAGGGGTCACAGTCTCAGGATAAGGGGTTGGCCATTTAGGACTGAGATGAGGAGAATCTTTGGAATTCTCTGCCCCAGAGGGCTGTGGAGGCTCAGTCTTTGAGTATATTCAAGACAGAGATTGATAGATTTTTGAATATTAAGGGAATCAAGGGATTATGGGGACAGCGCAGGAAAGTGGAGTTGCGGTCAGAGATCAGCCGTGATCTTAATGAATGGCAGAGCAGGCTCGAGGGGCCGAATGGCCGACTCCTGCTCTCAATTCATGTTTAACTAATTTACTGGAATTCTTTGAGGATATAACGAGCATAGTGGATAGAGGTGTACCAATGGATGTGGTGTATTTAGATTTCCAAAAGGCATTCGATAAGATGCCACACAAAAGGTTACTGCAGAAGATAAAGGTACGCAGAGTCAGAGGAAATGTATTAGCATGGATAGAGAATTGGCTGGCTAACAGAAAGCAGAGAGTCGGGATAAATGGGTCCTTTTCGGGTTGGAAATCGGTGGTTAGTGGTATGCCACAGGGATCGGTGCTGGGACCACAACTGTTTACAATATACATAGATGACCTGGAAGAGGGGACAGAGTGTAGTGTAACAAAATTTGCAGATGACACAAAGATTAGTGGGAAAGCAGGTTGTGTAGAGGACACAGAGGCTGCAAAGAGATTTAGATAGGTTAAGCGAATGGGCTAAGGTTTGGCAGATGGAATACAATGTCGGAAAATGTGAGGTCATCCACCTTGGGGGAAAAAAAACAGTAAAAGGGAGTATTATTTGAATGGGGAGAAATTACAACACGCTGTGGTGCAGAGGGACCTGGGGGTCCTTGTGCATGAAACTCTTTTAGGAGTAAACAAAAAACATTAAACCGTACCCCCTGATCTGGGGGAAACACCAACATTTACAAGGCCCTTTTTTTTTTATTTTTGGGGGTTTTTTTTGGGCACAGAATCAAATTTTTTTCCCCAAGTGCCCCCTATAAAAGGGGAGGGGTACACTAAAAGCACCGGCTATTAAAACAAATTAACTTAAAAACATAAAATCAAATTAAAATTTGGTTGCCGGGCGTGATGATGCACTCCAGTCCCTCCGGTGCCCACCGCGTGCTCCATCTCCAGGGACACCCTGGACCGGATGTATGCGCGGAAGAGAGGCAGGCAGTCTGGCTGAACGACCCCCTCGACCGCCCGCTGCCTGGACCGGCTGATGGCCCCCTTGACCGTGCCCAGGAGCAGTCCTACGAGGAGGCCCTCGGACCTACCCGCTCCCCTCCGCACAGGGTGCCCGAAGATCAGGAGAGTGGGACTGAAGTGCAGCCAGAATTTCAGGAGCAGCCCCTTTAAATGAATCCCAAAAAGTTAGTTTGCAGGTGCAGCAGGTAATCAGGAAGGTGAATGGAATGTTGGCCTTCATTGCGAGAGGAATGGAGTACAAAAGCAGGGAGGTCCTGCTGCAACTGTACAAGATATTGGTGAGGCCGCACCTGGAGTACTGCGTGCAGTTTTGGTCACCTTACTTAAGGAAGGATATACTGGCTTTGGAGGGGGTACAGAGACGATTCACTAGGCTGATTCTGGAGATGAGGGGGTTAACTTATGATGATAAATTGAGTAGACTGGGTCTTTACTCCTTGGAGTTCAGAAGGATGAGGGGTGATCTTATAGAAACATTTAAAATAATGAAAGAGATAGACAAGATAGAGGCAGAGAGGTTGTTTCCACTGGTCAGGAAGACAAGAACTAGGGGGCACAGCCTCAAAATATGGGGGAGCCAATTTAAAACCGAGTTGAGAAGGAATTTCTTCTCCCAGAGGGTTGTGAATCTGTGGAATTCTCTGCCCAAGGAAGCAGTTGAGGCTAGCTCATTGAATGTATTCAAGTCACAGATAGATAGATTTTTAACCAATAAGGGAATTAAGGGTTATGTGGAGAGGGCGGGTAAGTGGAGCTGAGTCCACAGCCAGATCAGCCATGATCTTGTTGAATGGCGGAGCAGGCTCGAGGGGCTAGATGGCCTACTCCTGTTCCTAATTCTTATGTCCTTATGTTCTGTTCTATTCTTATGTTCTTGCACCCGATGTGAGTCACAGAGGCACCACGAAGAAGGTCGTGACCTCTGGGAATGGGAAAACCCAAGAGTCGGGAGAAAGAAACTGACCCCTTCCCTCCTGCCCAGTGAAGAATTACAGTTGGCGCACCATCAATAAAATGGTTCCAGCGCTCAATAGTATTAGGGGTCATCATGCAAATAAATTTTTAAACTGAACATCCTTGGACTGGAAGCCTGCTTTTCCACGTCAAGCTGCATCATTTTATTGAGTGCAATGGCAGCCTGCTCCCATTCTCCTGCCAATGTTGCTGTGAGTCATCCACTGGGGAGCTAAGTAAGCGCAGATGTGGTGGGGGGGGGGGGGGGGGGGGGGGGGGCGATGATTGCTGAACTGGGCAGTGGATCAGACACTGGCCACTGAACCCAAAACCCGGGTTTAAATCCGCTCCAGGCCGACGAGAGCTGGGAGTCTCCTCATTTTGCGGCCGAGAACGAAGTTTAAAAGTGAATGAAAGGAGCAGGGAATTCTTCAACTCCACTCGGAGTTGGGTGTGTGGATCGAGGCAGCACTGTGCCTGACCCAGCAGTGCTCAGGGCCTCCAGCACGGGATCCCTTCTGTTGGAGAGTGCAAAAGTCACAAAGAAAAAAATTCTAAGGCGCCCCCAAAGCACAAGGGTAATAAATCAGAAGTTCGCAGGTTGGAGCCCTCTCTCCAGAGACTTGAGCACGTAATCCAAGCCGACACTCCCAGTGCAGTGCTGAGGGAGTGCAGGGGCGGTGCTGAGGGAGTGCCACACTGTCGGAGGGACAGCGCTGAGGGAACGCCGCGCTGTCGGAGGGACGGTGCCGAGGGAGCGCCGCGCTGCCGGAGGGGCGGTGCCGAGGGAACGCCGCGCTGCCGGAGGGGCGGTGCCGAGGGAACGCCGCGCTGAGGGAGCGCCGCACTGCCGGAGGGGCAGCGCTGAGGGAGAGCCGCACTGTCGGAGGGGCGGTGCTGAGGGAGAGCCGCACTGTCGGAGGGGCGGTGCTGAGGGAGAGCCGCACTGTCGGAGGGGCGGTGCCGAGGGAGCGCCGCACTGTCGGAGGGGCGGTGCCGAGGGAACGCCGCACTGCCGGAGGGGCGGTGCTGAGGGAGAGCCGCACTGTCGGAGGGGCGGTGCTGAGGGAGAGCCGCACTGTCGGAGGGGCGGTGCTGAGGGAACGCCGCACTGTCGGAGGGGCAGTACTGAGGGAGCGCCGCACTGTCGGAGGGGCGGTGCTGAGGGAGCGCCGCACTGTCGGAGGGGCAGTACTGAGGGAGCGCCGCACTGTCGGAGGGGCGGTGCTGAGGGAACGCCGCACTGTCGGAGGGGCAGTACTGAGGGAGCGCCGCACTGTCGGAGGGGCGGTACTGAGGGAACGCCGCACTGTCGGAGGGGCGGTACTGAGGGAACGCCGCACTGCCGGAGGGGCGGTGCTGAGGGAGAGCCGCACTGTCGGAGGGGCGGTGCTGAGGGAACGCCGCACTGTCGGAGGGGCAGTACTGAGGGAGCGCCGCACTGTCGGAGGGGCGGTGCTGAGGGAGCGCCGCACTGTCGGAGGGGCAGTACTGAGGGAGCGCCGCACTGTCGGAGGGGCGGTGCTGAGGGAACGCCGCACTGTCGGAGGGGCAGTACTGAGGGAGCGCCGCACTGTCGGAGGGGCAGTACTGAGGGAGCGCCGCACTGTCGGAGGGGCGGTACTGAGGGAACGCCGCACTGTCGGAGGGGCGGTGCTGAGGGAGCGCCGCACTGTCAGAGGGGCGGTGCTGAGGGAGAGCCGCACTGTCAGAGGGGCGGTGCTGAGGGAGAGCCGCACTGTCAGAGGGGTGGTGCCGAGGGAACGCCGCACTGTCGGAGGGGCGGTGCCGAGGGAACGCCGCACTGTCGGAGGGGCGGTGCCGAGGGAACGCCGCACTGTCGGAGGGGCGGTGCCGAGGGAACGCCGCACTGCCGGAGGGGCAGTACTGAGGGAGAGCCGCACTGTCGGAGGGGCAGTACTGAGGGAGAGCCGCACTGTCGGAGGGGCGGTGCCGAGGGAACGCCGCACTGTCGGAGGGGCGGTGCCAAGGGAGAGCCGCACTGTCAGAGGGGCGGTGCTGAGGGAGAGCCGCACTGTCGGAGGGGCGGTGCCAAGGGAGCGCCGCACTGTCGGAGGGGCGGTGCCGAGGGAACGCCGCACTGCCGGAGGGGCGGTGCTGAGGGAGCGCCGCACTGCCGGAGGGGCGATGCTGAGGGAGCGCCGCACTGCCGGAGGGGCGATGCCGAGGGAACGCCGCACTGCCGGAGGGGCGGTGCTGAGGGAGCGCCGCACTGCCGGAGCTGAGGGAGCGCCGCACTGTCGGAGGGGCGGTGCTGAGGGAGAGCCGCACTGCCGGAGGGGCGATGCTGAGGGAGCGCCGCACTGCCGGAGGGGCGGTGCTGAGGGAGCGCCGCACTGTCGGAGGGGCAGTACTGAGGGAGCGCCGCACTGTCAGAGGGGCAGTACTGAGGGAGCGCCGCACTGTCGGAGGGGCGGTACTGAGGGAGCGCCGCACTGTCGGAGGGGCGGTGCTGAGGGAACGCCGCACTGTCGGAGGGGCGGTGCCGAGGGAACGCCGCACTGCCGGAGGGGCTGTCGTTCGGATAAAATGTTAAACTGAGGCTCCGTCTGCCCTGTGAAGGGCCACTATTGGAAGAGCAGGGGGGAGTTCTACCTGGTGTCCTGGGCTAATATTTATCCCTGAACCATCACTCACACTGATAATCTGGTCATTATCATATTGCTGTTTGAGAAACCTTGCTGTGCACAAAGGTGCATGGGAGACAATGCTGCAGCTCATGTGGGCTACATTATCAAGTGGGAAGTATATGATAAACTAGCAGGCTCCATTAAGGCTGCTGCCCAAGTACTCCCTGAGGTAATCCAGTTAAGTGGCTGCTTGTAATTTCCTTGGGGGGGGGTCAATAAATTGTGTGCGAGTTTCAGGATGTGTTTCAGAAGCCTCAGGCTGCTTCCAGTCCAAGGATGTTCAGTTTAAAGATTTATTAGCCTGATGACCCCCAATACTATTGAGCGTTGGAACCATTTTATTGATGGTGTGCCAGCTGTAATTCTTCACCGCGCACTGGGCAGGAGGACCGGGGTCAGTTCCTTTCTCCCGACTATCAGGCTTTCCCATTCCCAGAGGTCGTGACTTACTCCGTGATGCCTGTGACCCCTCGGTGCAAGGTGGCCTTTGTCGCTTTAACGGGACGGACACGCAAACACCCCCAAAACACACGCGTTTATATAGCACCTTTAACATAGCAAAAACACCTGCACCTCAGCAGCAGAGTAGTGCCTCATGTGATACATGGGATAATGTCTCTTGCCTTTATTAGCCGAGACACAGAATACAAGAGCAGGGAGGTTATGCTGGAACTGTATAAAACACTAGTTAGGCCACAGCTGGAGTACTGCGTGCACTTCTGGTCACCACATTACAGGAAGGATGTGATTGCACTGGAGAGGGTACAGAGGAGATTTACCAGGATGTTGCACTGGAGAGGGGACAGAGGAGATTTACCAGGATGTTGCACTGGAGAGGGGACAGAGGAGATTTACCAGGATGTTGCACTGGAGAGGGGACAGAGGAGATTTACCAGGATGTTGCACTGGAGAGGGGACAGAGGAGATTTACCAGGATGTTGCACTAGAGAGGGTACAGAGGAGATTTACCAGGATGTTGCACTGGAGAGGGTACAGAGGAGATTTACCAGGATGTTGCACTGGAGAGGGGACAGAGGAGATTTACCAGGATGTTGCACTGGAGAGGGGACAGAGGAGATTTACCAGGATGTTGCACTGGAGAAGGTACAGAGGAGATTTACCAGGATGTTGCACTGGAGAGGGCACAGAGGAGATTTACCAGGATGTTGCCTGGACTGGAGAATTTTAGCGATGAGAAAAGATTGGATAGGCTGGGGTTGTTTTCTTTGGAACAGAGGAGGCTGAGGGGAGAGCTGATTGTGTATAAAATGATGAGGGGCCTGGATAGAGTGGATACGACGGACCTATTTCCCCTTAGCAGAGGGGTCAACAACCAGGGGGCATAGCTTTAACATAATTGGGGGGAGGTTTAGAGGGGAAATGTCTTCACCCAGAGGGTGGTGGGGGTCTGAAACTCACTGCCTGAAAGGGTGGTAGAGGCAGAAACCTTCACCACATTTAAACAGTACTTGGATGGGCGGGTGTGTGGGGCAGGGGTGTGTTAATCACAGGTACAGTGGGGTGTGCGTGCCCGGGGTGCGCGTGTGCAGGGGGGGGTGTGGGGTGTGTGCACGTGGGGTGCGTGCGGGGGGGCAGGGGAGTGTTAGTCACAGGTACAGTAGGGTGCGGGTGTGTGCGGGAGCGGTGGGGTGTGTGATGGGGGGCGGCGGAGGTGAGGAGGGGGGGGGGGGGGGGTGGGTGTGACGTAGACACTGTAACTGGGTGCAGAGGCTCTCAGGACCAACCATCACCCACACCCCGAGCCCGAGAGTGCCTGCACTTTTAAAGAATACAGGAACTGGAGCTGCTCTGCCGGACCCGAGGCTGAGCAAAGCAAGCTGGGCCCTTGGGTGGGCTGGAAGCACCGAGAGAGCTATAATGGCCCGGAGTAAAATGCAATCCCGGGTCGCTGTACTTTGGGCGGCCGATAAACACGTGCACAGCTGTCATTTTATTTCTGAACTGGCTTCTCTGAACTGCAGGCTGTACCATGGTCAACGTGTCCCTGGCTGGAATCGGTTCGCTGCTGCCACACTCGGGCTTTGGGATGGGAGAAACGCATTGGCCACTGAGGAGCTGCCATTTCTGTGCATCTCCATTTATCGGGCGCTCCATCATACCCCCCGCCTCATTGGTCCACAATAACGTCGATGAAGCACATTGGACCAATCAGGTTGGTGCCGTGGTGATGTTACCTGGCAAGTAATCCGGAGAGCAAGAGTTCAAATCCCACCTCGGGCAGTTTCAGAATTTCAATTCAATTTAAAAAATAATGTGGAATTAAAAATTCTGGTCTCAGTAAAAGTGACCTTGAAGTTGTCAGATTGTCGTTAATAACCCAACTGGGAAGGAAACCTGCTGTTCTTACCCCGGTCTGGGCCTATATGTGGCTCCGGGCCCGTGGCTGCAGTGTGCACCGTCTACAAGATGCACTGCAGCAACTCGCCAAGGCTTCTTCGGCAGCACCTCTCAAACCCGCGACCTCTACCGCCTAGAAGGACAAGGGCAGCAGGTACATGGGAACACCACCACCTCCACGTTCCCCTCCCAGTCACACACCATCCTGACTTGGAAATATATCGGCCGTTCCTTCATCGTCGCTGGGTCACAATCCTGGAACTCCCTCCCTACCAGCACCTGAAGGTGTGGGAGCACCTTCACCACACGGACTGCAGCAGCTCACCACCACCTTCTCAAGAGGCGATTAGGGATGGGCAGCAAATGCCGGCCTTGCCAGCGACGCCCACATTCCATAAGCACATTTAAAAAAAAACACCAACGTGGTTGACTCTTAACTGCCCAGTTTGTATCAAATCATCACCGTCATCAGAGGCAGTCCCTTGAAACGAGGATGACTCGCTTCCACGCCAAAAAGGGATGAGTTCACAGGTGTTTCAATGTTCCAGATCCCGAACTAATATTCCAGATCCCAAACTACATCCTGAAGGGTGGAAGATGCCTGTGGGTGGATTATTTAACGTGGGGTGACCGTTGCACACCAGCCACCACACGGGCTTGACAGAGCTAGGCCTTGGTCCAGTGGCAAGGGTTAACCAGGACGACCCAGTGCGCTCACATATCGTGTGGGCTGGGCCCGTGCTGCTCCTGGGCCCAAACTCACGCCTCTCCTGGGCCCCCCCCACACCCCCCTCCCAGTCACTTCCCTCTACAAACTCTTGCTGCTCCTTCGCCCCTCCTGCTGTGCCTGCCCGCTCTGCAATCAGCGACCTGGCTTCACAGCCGTCGCCCTCCTGCAGCAGCACACTGCTCCCTCCAATGGTCCCGGCCCGCTGATGGTCTTACAGGCCGGACCGAGCCTCCATACACTGCTCCCTCCAATGGTCCCGGCCCGCTGATGGTCTTACAGGCCGGACCGAGCCTCCGTACGCTGCTCCCTCCAATGGTCCCGGCCCGCTGATGGTCTTACAGGCCGGACCGAGCCTCCGTACACTGCTCCCCTCCAATGGTCCCGGCCCGCTGATGGTCTTACAGGCCGGACCGAGCCTCCGTACGCTGCTCCCTCCAATGGTCCCGGCCCGCTGATGGTCTTACAGGCCGGACCGAGCCTCCGTACGCTGCTCCCCTGTGCTTTGAGGGGATAAGTGTGCTGTTGAACAAAGCTCGGTGGAAAGCAACAAAAGCCGGGAGGTGTGCAATTCCCGCCTGCTTCCCCCCTCCTCTCCCCCCCCCCCCCCCCAAATCAAATCCGGACAAGGAGGGATTGGTCAATAAATGCCGGTCCTGACAGTAACGCCCACACGCCGTGAATCCGTTAAATTAGAAACGTTTGGAGTTGACACTCAACTAATGGCAGTCAGGACAGATGCAAAAATGGTGCATGGAAGAATATCAAACCGAATGCTACCTCCTTGTCCTCTTTAGACGGCTCGAAGCAGTGGAACGGTGCCTGAGGATATACAAAGTCGTGATGAACGTCCCTCAGCGACGGCACAAGCACCAGATGGGACCCTGAACTGCACAGAAAAGCTCACGGTTAGAGAGACACAACGACCTGTACTCCCAACGCACTCCTGGCTGGCCTCCCACATTCTACCCTCCGTAATGGGATCAAATTGCTGCCACATAACAGTCCTGTGAAGCGCCTAGAGACGATTTACCACGTTAAAGGCGCTATATAAATACAAGTTGTTGGTGCTCGGAAAGTGCGTTGTCCCGATCGCTCACTCGCACCCGCCCCTTGCAGCACAAATGTCACAATGACTTCAGATTTAGGTCCTCAACAAATCGACGGGAAGCGGACAGGATTTAAGACAGCCAGCGGATCACCATCAACGCTGCTGGAGAGACGGCAACCCACCTCTGCACAGCAACGTTTACTGTAGAAAATCGTTCCGAGGAGCTACCCGCAGGAGCAAGCAGACAGAGGTCCACGCCCAGCTGAAGGGGGAGATATTAAGAGTGGGGTAACCAGCAGATCGTGGGGTGGAGGGAGGTCCGGGGGCGGGGGAGGACCCAGGGTTAGGTATAGGTCAGACGGCTTCTAGCCCAGATCATAGGGAGGGCTGGCTCTGTATTTGGGCCGAGGCCGGGGGGGGGGGGGGGGAAAAGAGATGTTATGGGACAGCGGAGTAGCGTTTCGAGTGGGGGGGGGGGGGAAATGTGCAGAGAGAGTCCCGCCTAGGCTCCTCAGACAGTTTGCTGCAAACATTGGCAGATCAAATAAACAACAGCAAAGGGGGAAAGTTACAGAGAAGGGAAGTGGGGGGTGGGGGAAGAGAGAGAACGAGAAGCTGGGACAGAAAAATAAAAGGGAAAAGGTTAAAGGCAGCCTCCTGGGGAAACAGCAACAGAGAGAGAGAAAGAGAGAGACAGACAGGGCTCACAGCTCCCCCGTCTGGTCATCACCTCATACTTCACTATTAAATGGGAAAAATATACACACATTCACGCAATGCGATAATCCAAACCGGCTCAGACTGACCGAGATCATCAAACAGACGGGTCCAGGTCAGGACCCGACCCCCGGCCCGCCACCACAGGTCTGGGTCAGGAACCCCCCTCCCCCGGGGGTGCATTGCTAAGCCCTACAATTAGGTGGACTCATGCTGGGGTAATGCAATCCCTGAACCAGGCAGCAGGACAGTAACCAGGGGCACGACTGATGATGACCCATTCCCCAGCCTGGCTCATTGATGGGTCAGTCTCAGGATAAGGGCTCAGCCATTTAGGACTGAGATGAGGAGGGATTTCTTCACTCAGAGTGGGGGTGAATCTTTGGAATTCTCTGCCCCAGAGGGCGGTGGAGGCTCAGTCGTTGAGTCTATTCAAGGCTGAAATAGATCAATTTTCGCAGTCTAGGGGAAATCGAGGGATATGGGGATTGGGCGGGACAGTGGTGTTGAGGTTGAAGATCTGCCATGATCACATTGAATGGCCTGCTCCTGATTCAGCCCTCCCGAGCATCCCTGATTATAATCGCTCCACCATTGGTGGCCGTGCCTTCAGCTGCCTGGGCCCCAAGCTCTGGAACTCCCTCCCTAAACCTCTCCACCTCTCTCTCCTCCTTCAAGACGCTCCTTAAAACCCACCTCTTTGTTGCCTGTCCCAATATCTCCTTATGTGCATCGGTGTCAAATTTTTGTCTTGTCTTAAAAATACACCTGTGAAGCACCTTGGGATGTTTCACTACGCTATATAAACACAAGTTGTTGTTGATGATTCTTATGATGGGAGGCTGCAGGGACATAAAAGGCCGGGAATTCTTCCCACTCCAGCTACAGATCGCCCCGCGAGAGAATGCCCCAATAGGTAGCGGGTTCCTGCAGTGCGCGCAGTCGGTAAGCTGCAGGGTTTGAGCACCACCGAGCAGACATTTGGGACTCTACACCTCCCCAGCCTGCTTGCTGCTCAAGGTGAGTGAGGCGCTCCCCTCCTCCCCCATCAGGCACACAGAATCTACGTGGGGGGGATTTCTCACTTGGTCTGGAGATTGCCGATGGATTTCAGTGGACGTTAAGACACTAGATCGAGCACAGAACCAAAGCTCGGGTACAATACCATCGCCGGTGGCCGCCCTCTACCTCACATCTCGCAGTACCGGCACTGCTACCCCAGCTAAACTACAAACTTATGAGGAGGATATAAAAGGACAGCACGGAAACTTACCCCCTTGTTCCTTCAACGATTCCCTTCATACATTTCTTAAAAACTTCTTGGTAGGTCACAGTCAGCTGGCAGTTCTAGGAACAAAAATACATTGGAAACGATGAAAAGTGCCCGAATGTTACAGCACCCAGAGGGCCCCAATGTCTCAATTCCTGCCTCGACTCTCATCTCAGTTTCCTCAAGGGTGAAGAGGGAACTCTGTTACACGTGGCTGTACTTACACCACGCACTGTCACTGGCCACGCCACACAGTCAATATAGTGTTAAAACGCAGTGACTGTAGGTCTCAGCACTCCCTCAGCACCGCCCCTCCGACAGTGCGGCGCTCCCTCAGTACCGCCCTGGAGTGTCAGTATCGATTTTTATGCTCCAGTCTCTGGAGTGGAACTTGAACCCACAACGTTGAGACAATTATTCCCTGTGGTAGGGGAATCACGTCAACAAGGAACTGAATTGGTGACTGTGGGCCGGGATAAAACCTCTTCACACAAAGGGGTTGTGAGAATATGGAATAGACTGACCCAGAAGACAGGTTCAAGCTGTGCTGAAGGGAGACTTTAGTTAATTAGGAAGTAAGAGGGGGGAGGAATTGTGGTTGAAGAGATGGAGATGGACAAGCTCAATGTCTGAATGTCCAACTCCTGTTCCTAACCGGCCAAGAGAAACCCACAAGACTGGCCTGGGTTGTCTCAGTTCCTCCTTCCACAGACACCAGGCTCACACTCAAGCCCTTCTGCTTTGGGTTCCTTCAACAATTCACATTGTATACAATCATAGAAGGATCCCATTGGGGCCCTCGAGCCCGTGCTGTGCCGGCTCTGTGACAGAGCGATCCAATCAGTCCCACTCCCCCCCCCCCCCTGCTCTTTCCCCACAGCCCCGGGCACATTTCTCCTGTCCCAGTATTGATCCAATTCCCGGTTTGAAAGTCACGATTGAATCTGCTCCCACCGCCCTTTCAGGCAGCACGTTCCCGATCACAACTCACTGCGTAAAATATAATTTCCTCATAGTTCTTTTGCCAATTACTTTAAATCGCTTGAACTTTATTAAATAAAGATCTTACCTCAATTTGCTCGTGTTTGCTGTCCACAAACGGCCCCAGCTGAAGGGAGAAAGGAATGTGGAAAATGAATGGCAGTTTTACATGGAACAACAGACACCCAGGAGAGGGGTAACGGCAGGGGTGTAATCGAGGGCTTGACATGGTACAGAGTCGATATTTCAGGGCTGCAGTGCTGAGTAAAGGCAGTGCTGTTATGTATTGGTTGCAGACAGCTGAGGTGCTGCTGCCCATGAGCTGGGTTTGCTAACCTGGACCGGACTACGAAACATAAAAACGTAATAGGAGCAGGAGTCGGCCATACAGCCCCTCCAGCCTGCTCCGCCATTCAATACGATCATGGCTGATCCGATCCTGGCCTCAGCTCCACTTCCCCGCCCGCTCCCCATAACCCTCGACTCCCTTATCGCTCAAAAATCTGTCTATCTCCACCGTAAATATATTCAATGTCCCAGCCTCCACAGCTCTCTGGGGCAGAGAATTCCACAGATTTACAACCCTCAGAGAAGAAATTCCTCCTCATCTCCGTCTTAAATGGGCGGCCCCTTATTCTGAGACTATGCCCCCTAGTTCTAGATTCTCCCTCGAGGGGAAACATCCTCTCTGCATCCACCTTGTCCAGCCCCCTCAGAATCTTTTACGTTTTAATAAAAGGTCACCTCATTCTTCTAAACTCCTGAGTATAGGCCCAACCTTTCATAAGACAACCCGTTCATCTCAGGAATCAACATGGTGAACCTTCTCTGAACAGCCTCCAATGCAAGTATATCTCTCCTTAAATAAGGAGACCAAAACTGTACGCAGTATTCTAGGTGTGGCCTCACCAATACCCTGTAGAGTTGTAACAGGACTTCCCTGCTTTTATACTCCATCCCTTTGCAATAAAGGCCAACATTCCATTGGCCTTCCTGATCACTTGCTGTATCTGCATACTATCCTTTTGTGTTTCATGCACAAGGACCCCCCAGGTCCCTCTGTACCGCGCGGACTCTGACTGAGCGACTGGACAGAAAACTCCTGAAAGACTAGCAACCTCCACTTAAACCGAAGATTACAGATTAGCTACCCGCAGACCCTGCGGGCTTGCTCACAGCGAGTTGCAGGATAAAATGGCAGAGGTCGGGGAGGGGTGGGGGAGGGCACGCGTTATCAGCAAAGTGTGACAGGAAATAATGGTGTAACGGAAGTAACGGAGCCAAGCGCGACTCAGGAAGCAATATTAACATGGATACGTTTACGCCAGAACAGAAGGAAGTACACACCAGTATGCAGATGTCTGGTTGGTCCTTGTTGATGACATCTAGAAGATCCATCATGGGGTCATAGGTGATGCTGTCCGAGGTGGTGTAGGGGCCACAAGCCACAAGTACCATCTGCTGCTCGAGACCTGGGTACATAATTCACGGCTCGTTAAACTCCCAGCGACAGGGTCATCTCCCTCCCCCAGACCAGGAGCGAGGACCATCTGATCCACATCAAATAAACGTGGAAAGATCATTTTATTACAGGCCAAGCTCTGCTGTGCACAAAAAATCAAACACATCTTGTGCACACACTGCGGAATGCACATCTCATGGAGGTCAGAGAGTGCAGCATTTTATACCCAGAGGAGTGTTATATCATGTAACATCTCTCTGCAAATATTACGTATCAACAGCTTCTGTTTAAAATGAATTGGATCATTTGGGCTGTTGAGGTTATAACCGTCGGGAAAGGCTGAACAGGCTGGGGATCTAGAAAACAAGGCCGAGGGGGTGAAGAGTGTTCAATAGGGTAGTCGTAGAGAAGATGTTTCCCCTTGTGGGGGAGACCAGAACTAGGGGACATCAATATCAGACAGTCACTGATAAACCCAATGGGGAATTCAGGAGAAACTTCTTTACCCAGAGAGGGGTGAGAATGTGGAACTTGCTGCCACAGGGAGGGGTTGAGGCGAATAGTATCGATGTATTTAAGGGGAAACTGGATAAACACACGGGGGAGAGAGGGATAGTCATCATATCACAGGCAGTCCTTCGAAATCGAGGAAGACTTGCTCCCACTCTAAAAATGAGTCCTTAGGTGGCTGAACAGTCCAATACACAGTCCCTGTCACAGGTGGGACAGATAGTGGTTGAGGGAAAGGTAGGGTGGGACAGGTTTGCCGCATGCTCCTTCCGCTGCCTGCGCTTGGTTTCTGCATGCTCTCGGCGACGAGACTCGAGGTGCTCAGCGCCCTCCCAGATGCACTTCCTCCACTTAGGGCGGTCTTTGGCCAGGGACTCCCAGGTGTCGGTGGGGATGTTGCACTTTATCAGGGAGGCTTTGAGAGTGCCCCTGTAACGTTTCCTCTGCCCACCTTTGGCTCGATTGCCGTGTAGGAGTTCCAAGTAGAGCGCTTGCTTACTCGAATAGCTGATAATAGAAGGATATGGTGCGATGGCAGGAGATGGAGAGGGGTGGGAGGAGTCTGGTGTGGGGCATAAACCCAGGCACGGAGCGGTGGGGCCCAATGGCCTTTTTCTGTGCAAGTCTAATTTCTGTAAATGGGACACCCACCCGAGGTTAATTAAAGAAAGATTTGTGTTTACGCAGCATCTAACATGTCTGCGGGACGTCCCAAAGTGTTTTACAGCAAATGAAGTGCTTTTTTTGAAGTGTAGTCACTGTTGTAATGTGGGAAACGTGGCGGCCAATGAAATGCCCAGTTGCGGTTACTGGCTTCGCAAACTATTCACTTACCTTCAAAATCCTCCTCCTCCTCCTCCAGCGATTGTTTCTCAGGTTTGTAGAAAGGCAGTGGCACTCCCTGCAACAGAGGCACAGGGGAAACTCACTCACCGCGAGGAGCAGGTGTTCGACACGACAAAGGGTCAGGGAACTGGCTGTGTGGGGAATCACGGACACAGGCGTTCCGCCACACAGCGTCTGGGCGATGGTACTGACTGCCGCAACCGCAAACATCCAGCCAGCTCCATCACACCGCACTGCTGGTCCACTCGACAGACATTAGGAACAGGCACACGAGAAGCAGAACAGAGGCGCGAGTGCAGAGCAGGAGGCATGGGAGAGCATACGGTGGGGTACACACGAGAGACATGCAAGAGACATGCATGAGAGTACGTGGCAACCTACACACGAGAGGGCATGGTGGGGTACAGGAGAGATACACACGGGGACAAGAGAGGCACATACGGGGACACACATGACAAGGTGCACGCAAGAGATGCACACGCAAGATCGGGATAGGAGAGAGGGGACACGAGAGAGACACGGAGAGGACAAGCATGAAGCAAGGTTACATGCAGGAAGAATGTTCCCAATGTTGGGGAAGTCCAGAACCAGGGGTCACAGTCTAAGGATAAGGGGTAAGCCATTTAGGACCGAGATGAGGAGAAACTTCTTCACCCAGAGAGTGGTGAACCTGTGGAATTCTCTACCACAGAAAGTTGTTGAGGCCAATTCACTAAATATATTCAAAAGGGAGTTAGATGAAGTCCTTACTACTCGGGGGATCAAGGGGTATGGTGAGAAAGCAGGAATGGGGTACTGAAGTTGCATGTACAGCCATGAACTCATTGAATGGCGGTGCAGGCTCGAAGGGCTGAATGGCCTGCTCCTGCACCTATTTTCTATGTTTCTATGAAATGGTGGCGTTCCACCATCCTGGGGCAGCAGCAGTCGGGCCAGGGAACCTGCCCCATGGGCCAGGGACCCGGAACCCCGCCCCGTGGTGCTACAGCAACCCAAGATGACACCGGCCTGATTTTCACATTGCCGACGGTGACAGAATCATCCAGTTCACAGAACCCCCCCCGGCCCCACCGGTTGGTCAGTTACTCACCTCGTACAACCGGGAAGCCACCACGCGTCGGCCGGTGCTGTTTATTCCCTCCAGAGCCACCACCTGGGAAAGGAAAACACCGCAGGTCAGATGCAACATGGTGCACATGCACCGGAATTAACCAGAGGGCTATTAGTGGAGGGACAACTCCGCTAGCCTCAAAAATATTATCTCCGGTGTAAATCAGAATATAGCCACCAACTTTGGTTTACCGATGAGTTACAAAACACTGTTTGCCGTGCCTTTGTTACCTCTCGACTCGACTATTCCAACGCACTCCTGCCTGGCCTCCCATATTCTACCCGACGTACACTAGAGGTGATCCAAAACTCGTCTGCCCCGTGTCCTAACTCACACCCAGTCCCGCTCACCCATCACCCCCTGTGCTCACTGCCCCGTGTCCTAACTCACACCCAGTCCCGCTCACCCATCACCCCCTGTGCTCACTGCCCCGTGTCCTAACTCACACCCAGTCCCACTCACCCATCACCCCCTGTTCTCACTGACCCCGTGTCCTAACTCGCACCGAGTCCCACTCACCCATCACCCCCTGTGCTCACTGCCCCGTGTCCTAACTCACACCCAGTCCCACTCACCCATCACCCCCTGTGCTCACTGACCCCGTGTCCTAACTCGCACCGAGTCCCACTCACCCATCAACCCCCTGTGCTCACTGCCCCGTGTCCTAACTCACACCGAGTCCCACTCACCCATCACCCCCTGTGCTCACTGCCCCGTGTCCTAACTCACACCCAGTCCCACTCACCCATCACCCACTGTGCTCACTGCCCCGTGTCCTAACTCACACCCAGTCCCACTCACCCATCACCCCCTGTGCTCACTGCCCCGTGTCCTAACTCACACCCAGTCCCACTCACCCATCACCCCCTGTGCTCGCTGACCCAGTGTCCTAACTCGCACCCAGTCCCACTCACCCATCACCCCCTGTGCTCACTGCCCCGTGTCCTAACTCACACCCAGTCCCACTCACCCATCAACCCCTGTGCTCACTGCCCCGTGTCCTAACTCACACCCAGTCCCACTCACCCATCAACCCCTGTGCTCACTGCCCCGTGTCCTAACTCACACCGAGTCCCACTCACCCATCACCCCCTGTGCTCACTCCCCCGTGTCCTAACTCGCACCGAGTCCCACTCACCCATCACCCCCTGTGCTCACTGACCCAGTGTCCTAACTCGCACCCAGTCCCACTCACCCATCACCCCCTGTGCTCACTGCCCCGTGTCCTAACTCACACCCAGTCCCACTCACCCATCACCCACTGTGCTCACTGCCCCGTGTCCTAACTCGCACCGAGTCCCACTCACCCATCACCCCCTGTGCTCACTGACCCGTGTCCTAACTCACACCCAGTCCCACTCACCCATCACCCACTGTGCTCACTGCCCCGTGTCCTAACTCGCACCGAGTCCCACTCACCCATCACCCCCTGTGCTCGCTGACCCAGTGTCCTAACTCGCACCGAGTCCCACTCACCCATCACCCCCTGTGCTCGCTGACCCCGTGTCCTAACTCGCACCGAGTCCCACTCACCCATCACCCACTGTGCTCACTGCCCCGTGTCCTAACTCACACCCAGTCCCACTCACCCATCAACCCCTGTGCTCGACGACCTACATTGGCTCCCGGTTAAGCAATGCCTCGATTTGAAAATTCTCATCCTTATTTACAAATCCCTCCATGGCCCTCGCTCCTCCCTATCTCTAATCTCCTGCAGCCCCACAACTCCCCCAAATTTTTATCGTGTAAAACTCCTGTGAAGCGCCTTGGGATGTTTCACCACGTTAAAGGCACTAAATAAAGACAAGTTATAAACAAGCCGAGATTTGTCGTGCTCAAGTCCCTGGAGGGGGGCTTGAACCCACACAACCTTCTGACTCCGAGGTGAGTGATTTGCCCACTGAGCCAAAGCTGACACTGACCTGCGTGTCCCTGAGTTTTAAGTTGTAAACAGTGCGTTGAGGCTGTCCGTAGTTGGTAACTTGCGTGTGCCTCTTGTATATTTTATGTATTTTGCAGCTACAGCAAGTGATCAGGAAGGCAAATGGAATGTTGGCCTTTATTGCAAGTGGGATGGAGTATAAAAGCAGAGAAGTCCTGCTACAACTGTACAGGGTATTGGTGAGGCCACACCTGGAGTACTGTGTACAGTTTTGGTCTCCGTATTTAAGGAAGGATATACTTGCATTGGAAGCAGTTCAGAGAAGGTTCATGAGGTTGATTCCGGAGATGAGGGGGTTTTCTTATGAAGAAAGATTGAGCAGGTTGGGCCTCTACTCATTGGAGTTTAGAAGAATGAGGGGCGATCTTATTGAAACATATAAGTTTCTGAGGGGACTGGACTTGGTAGATGCAGAGAGGATGTTTCCCCTCGTAGGGGAAACTAGAACTAGGGGGCATTGTTTCAGAATAAGGGGCCGCCCATTTAGAACGGAGATGAGGAGAAATTTCTTCTCTGAGAGGGTTGTAAATCTGTGGAATTCTCAGCCCCAGAGAGTTGTGGAGGCTGGGACATTGAATATATTCAAGGTGGAGATAGACAGATTTTTAAACAATAAGGGGATAAGGGGTTATGGGGAGCAGGTGGGGAAGTGAAGCCGAGTCCATGATCAGATCAGCCATGATCGTATTGAATGGCGGAGCAGGCTCGAGGGGCCGAATGGCCGACTCCTGCTCCTATTTCTTATTTTAGCGGGAAAGTTATTTGGGTCACTCAATAAGTGTCTGTTTTTACAGGTCTCGGGATTTACACCTCCTCCAGTGCAGGCCTGTAAAAGGTCACCCTGGAATCCAGCGGGGAAGGGGGCTGTGCAGGAAACTGCGTCTCAGTGCTGGGAGGTGCGACAAGGGTAATCTTCTTCAACTCACACCACTGTGGCAAAGCACATGGCTCACTCAACAGACGCGCTTCCCTGCCAATCCCCAGCTCGGCTCACCTGCCCGGGGAACAGAGAGTATTCCTTCAGCTCCGACAGATCCAGCAGCACTTGCATTCCCGACGAGTGGGCCCGGTCCCCCTGCAGTATCACCGACTTGGCGTTGAGCTTGCCATTGCTGTCGCAGGCGATTTGCCCCAGGAACGTTACCGACTCCTGCATCGGATGGAAAGGGTCGATTGACACGGGCAATAGGCAATACGCGAGCAAACACACGTCCGACCTCGGGTTAATGCGGGTACGTGGGCAGGATTCCAGCACACCCCTCCCATCCGATCTCCGCTGACCTACATCGGCTCCCAGTCCAGCAACACCTTCATCGGAAAATTCTCATCCTTGTCTTCAAATCCCTCCATGGCCTCCTTGCCTCCCTCCCTATCTCTGGGTTGTGGAGCTGAAGGAGGTTGCAGAGATAGGGAGGGGTGTAGGGGTCTGGAGGGGGTTAGAGATAGGAAGGGATGTAGGGGCTGGAGGAGTTTACAGAGATAGGGAGGGGTGTAGGGGGCTGGAGGGGGTTAGTGATAGGGAGGGGTGTCGGGGCTGGAGGGGGGTTACAGAGATAGAGAGTGGTGTAGGGGCTGGAGGGGGTTACAGAGATAGGGAGGGATGTAGGGGGCTGGAGGGGGTTACAGAGATAGGGAGGGATGTAGGGGGCTGGAGGGGGTTACAGAGAAAGGGAGGGATGTAGGGGGTTAGAGAGATAGGGAGGGATGTAGGGGCTGGAGGAGATTACAGAGATAGGGAGGGGTGTAGGGGCTGGAGGAGGTTACAGAGATAAGGAGGGGTGTAGGGGGCTGTAGGGGATTACAGAGATAGGGAGGGGTGTAGGGGCTGGAGGAGGTTACAGAGATAGGGAGGGGTGTAGGGGCTGGAGGGGGTTACAGAGATAGGGAGGGGTGTAGGGGCTGGAGGGGGTTACAGAGATAGGGAGGGGTGTAGGGGCTGGAGGAGATTACAGAGATAGGGAGGGGTGTAGGGGCAGGAGGGGGTTACAGAGATAGGGAGGGATGTAGGGGGCTGGAGGAGATTACAGAGATAGGGAGGGGTGTAGGGGCTGGAGGAGATTACAGAGATAGGGAGGGGTGTAGGGGCTGGAGGTTACAGAGATAGGGAGGGGTGTAGAGGCTGGAGGAGGTTACAGAGATAGGGAGGGGTGTAGGGGCTGGAGGAGATTACAGAGATAGGGAGGGGTGTAGGGGCGGGAGGGGGTTACAGAGATAGGGAGGGGTGTAGGGGCGGGAGGGGGTTACAGAGATAGGGAGGGGTGTAGGGGCTGGAGGGGGTTACAGAGATAGGGAAGGGTGTAGGGGCTGGAGGGGGTTAGTGATAGGGAAAGGCCACGGAGGGATTTGAACACTAGGATGGAGAATTTTGAAATCGAGGCGTTGCTTAACCGGGAGCCAATGGAGGTCAGCGAGCACAGGGGGTGATGGGTGAGTGGGACTGGGTGTGAGTTAGGACACGGGGCAGTGAGCACAGGGGGTGATAGGTGAGCGGGACTGGGTGTGAGTTAGGACACGGGGGCAGTGAGCACAGGGGGTGATGGGTGAGTGGGACTGGGTGTGAGTTAGGACACGGGGCAGTGAGCACAGGGGGTGATGGGTGAGTGGGACAGGGTGCGAGTTAGGACACGGGGCAGTGAGCACAGGGGGTGATGGGTGAGTGGGACTCGGTGCGAGTTAGGACACGGGGCAGTGAGCACAGGGGGTGATGGGTGAGTGGGACTGGGTGTGAGTTAGGACACGGGGACAGCTCCACTTCAAGTGGTAAAAAACTCAGGAGACCCACTAGTACCTCAAATAAATTCTCCATTTTAAAACTGAGAGTTTTATTAAGGGGCACGGTTACTTCGATAGGCTTTGAGTTTGCGGATATTGAACCAACAGGTGGGGCTGAGAACAACGAGAACACTGCTGCTCACCTGAGCTGGCATGGAGACCGATCGGAACTCCTCGATACTGTAACGGTCTGTTAACGCCTGGCCCAGATCCTCAATCCGCTCGGTCAGAACTGAAATGGTTTAATGAACAGTGGGTTACAACGTTGGTTATTTTCTCACCAACATTCTCCCCCACCCGCCCCCCTAAAGGCATTAACCCTTTGCTAAGGCAGTGTCTCCTCCACCCAGATCCCCCCCCCCCCCCCCACACCCCGTGACAAATGGGCACGCTGCGCGCGAGCCTCGACAACAGACACACCACAGCCGAGTCCGGTCCAGTCCTTGCCCGACTTTCCAGACCCGTGAGCTTTCCAGCAGCAATCGGTGTGCAGTCATCAGGGGCAGGCGGCCTGGCTGATTTCTCCCCACGCTTTGGCCAAGGGAACTGAGGCCAACTTCCGTGCCCCGGCTGACAACAGCCAATATCCGCAGAGACCAGGAACCAGACAGGAGGCCTTTTTGGCCCGTTGGAATAATGGGAGTGGAGCCACCCATTCAGCCCCTCGAGCCTGTTACACAGGAACAGGAGGAGGCCATTCAGTCCCTCGAGCCTGTTACATTAGGAACAGGAGGAGGCCATTCAGTCCCTCGAGCCTGTTACACAGGAACAGGAGGAGGCCATTCAGCCCCTCGAGCCTGTTACACAGGAACAGGAGGAGGCCATTCAGCCCCTCGAGCCTGTTACATTAGGAACAGGAGGAGGCCATTCAGCCCCTCGAGCCCGTTACATTAGGAACAGGAGGAGGCCATTCAGCCCCTCGAGCCTGTTACATTAGGAACAGGAGGAGGCCATTCAGCCCCTCGAGCCTGTTACATTAGGAACAGGAGGAGGCCATTCAGTCCCTCGAGCCTGTTACATTAGGAACAGGAGGAGGCCATTCAGCCCCTCGAGCCTGTTACATTAGGAACAGGAGGAGGCCATTCAGTCCCTCGAGCCTGTTACATTAGGAACAGGAGGAGGCCATTCAGTCCCTCGAGCCTGTTACATTAGGAACAGGAGGAGGCTATTCAGCCCCTCGAGTCTGTTACATTAGGAACAGGAGGAGGCCATTCAGCCCCTCGAGCCTGTTACACAGGAACAGGAGGAGGCCATTCAGCCCCTCGAGCCTGTTACATTAGGAACAGGAGGAGGCCATTCAGCCCCTCGAGCCTGTTACATTAGGAACAGGAGGAGGCCATTCAGCCCCTCGAGCCCATTACACAGGAACAGGAGGAGGCCATTCAGCCCCTCGAGCCTGTTACATTAGGAACAGGAGGAGGCCATTCAGCCCCTCGAGCCCGTTACATTAGGAACAGGAGGAGGCCATTCAGCCCCTCGAGCCTGTTACACAGGAACAGGAGGCCATTCAGACCCTCGAGCCTGTTACATTAGGAACAGGAGGAGGCCATTCAGCCCCTCGAGCCTGTTATATTAGGAACAGGAGGAGGCCATTCAGCCCGTTACATTAGGAACAGGAGGAGGCCATTCAGCCCCTCGAGCCTGTTACACAGGAACAGGAGGCCATTCAGACCCTCGAGCCTGTTACATTAGGAACAGGAGGAGGCCATTCAGCCCCTCGAGCCTGTTATATTAGGAACAGGAGGAGGCCATTCAGCCCCTCGAGCCTGTTCCGCCATTCAATCAGATCGCGGCTGATCTGTATTTTAACTCCATCTACCCGCCTTGGTTCCGTAACCCTCAATATCCTTACCCAACAAAAATCCCAGTTTTGAAATTTCCCATGACCCCCGGCCTCGACAGTGTTTTGGGGGAGAGAGATCCCGATTCCCACGGCCCTTTGTGTGAAGAAGTGCTCCCTGACATCACCCTGAACGGCCGGGCTCTAATGGTAAGGTGTCGCCCCCTTGTTCTAGACTGACCCACCAGAGGGAATAGTCTCTCTCTCTCGATCTACCCCATCGAACCCTTTAATCATCTTAAACACCTCGATTAGATAGCCCCTTAACCTTCCACACTCAAGGGAACACAGGCCCAGTCTGTGTGCGACCTGCCCTCGGGATTTAACCCTCGAAGGCCCGGGATATGGTTCTGGTGAAACTGCCCCGCTCCCCCTCCGAGGCCGATATATTCTCCCCGAGGGGCGGGGCCCATGGCTCCCCTCTGGCTGAGAGGGAGCCGTGATCGCAGCAGTGTGCGGGGTCCAAGGACGACCCTTCCTGCAGAGTTACCTGCGGCTGAGTCCCACAAGGGCACCCTGCCGCCCTGGATGCAGGCAACATAAGAACATAAGAAATAGGAGCAGGAGTCGGCCATACGGTCCCTCAGGTCTGCTCCGCCATTCAATAAGATTACGGCTGATCCGATCATGGACTCAGCTCCACTTCCCTGCCCGCCCCCTTATCCCCTTATCAGTTAAGAATCTGTCTATCTCTGTCTTAAATATATTCAATGTCCCACCCTCCACAGCTCTCTGGGGCAGCGAATTCCACAGATTTACAACCCTCAGAGAGAAGAAATTTCTCCTCATCTCAGTTTTAAATGGGCGGCCCCTTATTCTAAGACCATGCCCCCTAGTTCTAGTCTCCCCCATCAGTGGAAACATCCTCTCTGCATCCACCTTGTCGAGCCCCCTCGTAATCAGAGGTTTGTGTTTCCCCAGGAAGGGACAAGGGGGGCCTTTCTGCACAGAACAGCAGCGGTGCGCTCTGCCGTCCCACATTCCCTCACCGTGTTGGAACCGGGACGGTGCTCCGGGAGAATCCCAGATGAAGCCAACACGCGGCTGGATGGGCATTACCTTCTCGGATGTCGAAGAGCTTCTGGAACATGTGTTTAAAGCTCTTGGTGAGGGAGTCCTCGGGCGCAGTCAGCAGCTGCACGCTGGCAGCCCTGCCCCCCGTCCCCCGCCAGCTGGTCCCCCGCACCGAGCCGAAGGAGACCACCACCTCGCCGCGGTTAGCCCTGGAACCGTACTTCTGAGACGGGGTAGCACTGCGGAGAGCAAGGAAAATAACTCCATTTAAGCAGCAACCGGCTGCTGCCACATGGGTTCATTAGTGGGGGGTGTATAGAAGACTGGACTATTCCAACGCACTCCTGGCCGGCCTCCCACGTTCGACCCGACGTAAACTGGAGGTGATGCAAAACTCGGCTGCCCCCGTGTCCTAACTCGCCCCCAGTCCCGCTCACCCATCACCCCCTGTGCTCACTGCCCCGTGTCCTAACTCGCCCCCAGTCCCACTCACCCATCACCCCCTGTGCTCACTGCCCCCGTGTCCTAACTCACACCGAGTCCTGCTCACCCATCACCCCCTGTGCTCACTGACCCGTGTCCTAACTCACACCCAGTCCCGCTCACCCATCACCCCCTGTGCTCACTGACCCGTGTCCTAACTCACACCCAGTCCCGCTCACCCATCACCCCTGTGCTCACTGACCCGTGTCCTAACTCACACCCAGTCCTGCTCACCCATCACCCCCTGTGCTCACTGACCCGTGTCCTAACTCACACCCAGTCCCGCTCACCCATCACCCACTGTACTCACTGCCCCGTGTCCTAACTCACACCCAGTCCCACTCACCCATCACCCCCTGTGCTCACTGCCCCGTGTCCTAACTCACACCCAGTCCCACTCACCCATCACCCCCTGTGCTCACTGCCCCGTGTCCTAACTCACACCCAGTCCCACTCACCCATCACCCCTGTGCTCACTGCCCCGTGTCCTAACTCACACCGAGTCCGCTCACCCATCACCCACTGTGCTCGCTGCCCCGTGTCCTAACTCGCACCGAGTCCTGCTCACCCATCACCCCCTGTGCTCGCTGCCCCGTGTCCTAACTCGCACCCAGTCCCGCTCACCCATCACCCCCTGT
Source organism: Pristiophorus japonicus (assembly GCF_044704955.1). Classification (NCBI taxonomy): domain Eukaryota; kingdom Metazoa; phylum Chordata; class Chondrichthyes; family Pristiophoridae; genus Pristiophorus; species Pristiophorus japonicus. The sequence continues at coordinate 1,840,434 of NC_092003.1, forward strand.
GCTCACTGCCCCATGTCCCAACTCACACCGAGTTCCACTCACCCATCACCCCCTGTGCTCACTGACCCGTGTCCTAACTCGCACCGAGTCCCGCTCACCCATCACCCCTGTGCTCACTGACCCGTGTCCTAACTTGCACCAAGTCCCACTCACCCATCACCCCCTGTGCTCACTGCCCCGTGTCCTAACTCACACCTAGTCCCACTCACCCATCACCCCCTGTACTCACTGCCCCGTGTCCTAACTCACACCCAGTCCCACTCACCCATCACCCCCTGTACTCGCTGCCCCCTGTCCTAACTCG